>NC_081225.1:562500-632500 GCF_902713425.1 Acipenser ruthenus | reverse complement strand
CTGCGTCTGTGTGTGCGGAAAACACTGCATTCCCAGCGCGGTTTGAAAATAGATTTCCTCATCTCTCTGTTGACGAGCTCGACCCCCCACCCCTCGACCCCCACCTCCCTCGCCCCCCCCATCCCCCACAGCTCTGTAGTTTATTGGACTCTGTGCTTGACAAAAGTACCAGCTGTACAAAACAAATTCTGTGGCTGTAACTTCAATAAAAACTGAATCACATCACACCAGAGATTGAGCTCGTACACACACACAGTGCCAAAAAGATGCAGACATGTTAAAAGAACTGAATCCATTCAGTCTTGAACAAAGAAGACTACGCGGCGATCTGATTCAAACATTCAAAATCCTAAAAGGTATAGACAATGTCGACCTAAAAAAAGAAACAAGGACCAGGGGTCACAAATGGAGATTAGATAAAGGGGCATTCAGAACAGAAAATAGGAGGCACTTTTTTACACAGAGAATTGTGAGGGTCTGGAACCAACTCCCCAGTAATGTTGTTGAAGCTGACACCCTGGGATCCTTCAAGAAGCTGCTTGATGAGATTCTGGGATCAATAAGCTACTAACAACCAAACGAGCAAGATGGGCTGAATGGAGCCTCCTCTCGTTTGTAAACTTTCTTATGTTCTTATGTTCTTATGCCAGGCTGTTACTGATGCTATAGCTGGCCAGTCTAAATATTACCATCAAAGAAACTTTCACATACACAGCTGTGGCCAAAAGCTTAGCATTACCTAGAATTAAAAAAAAACGATATGATTAGAATTTAGAATTTTCATGTAAGATTAGTTTGTAATAATTCACTAATACATTTCTGTAGTAAAGATTGTGTGTGTGTGTGTGTGTGTGTGTCCAAAGCTGAATAAATGACAGATCCTGAGGAGTTCCTGTACATGGCACACTGCGGGAGACAATATAAGACTAACTGGCCCCTGAGAGTTTTAAAAACGTTTCTTTTAAGAGCTGCTGAAACTGGTTTTCCCATCAGCGCCGCCGCAGATAAACTGAAAAACCAATTCTGCTGTTTCATCTGAACGCCTGCCAGAGACCGCGCTTTGCTTCCTAATTAATTAAACCAAAAAAAAAGGGTTTTTAAAAAGGAAAACGGTGCATGGCTTTATTCCCTCGCTGAACTCATCTGCTTTCTACAGTGTGTGTGTGTTTTTTTTTGGTTTTCCACCCTCAAGCTCTTACCATAAGTACATGCCTCAGAATGGCTTGGAATGCTCCAAAGGTTTAAGATATCGTGCTAAACCCTGGCTCAGCCTGCAGTCTTATTTATTTACTTGTCTTTCAGTTTTTTTGTGTAAAAAACAAACGCATTGAGCAAAGTGTTTGATGGGTCGGGTATGGGTGGAGTCCTGTTTGATGGGTCGGGTATGGGAGTGGTATGGATGTAGTCCTGTTTGATGGGTCGGGTATGGGAGTGGTATGGGTGTAGTGGAGTCCTGTTTGATGGGTCGGGTATGGGAGTGGTATGGGTGTAGTGGAGTCCTGTTTGATGGGTCGGGTATGGGAGTGGTATGGGTGTAGTGGAGTCCTGTTTGATGGGTCGGGTATGGGAGTGGTATGGGTGTAGTGGAGTCCTGTTTGATGGGTCGGGTATGGGAGTGGTATGGGTGTAGTGGAGTCCTGTTTGATGGGTCGGGTATGAGAGTGGTATGGGTGTAGTGCTGTTTGATGGGTCGGGTATGGGAGTGGTATGGGTGTAGTGGAGTCCTGTTTGATGGGTCGGGTATGGGAGTGGTATGGGTGTAGTGGAGTCCTGTTTGATGGGTCGGGTATGGGAGTGGTATGGGTGTAGTGGAGTCCTGTTTGATGGGTCGGGTATGGGAGTGGTATGGGTGTAGTGCTGTTTGATGGGTCGGGTATGGGAGTGGTATGGGTGTAGTGGGGTCCTGTTTGATGGGTCGGGTATGGGAGTGGTATGGGTGTAGTGGAGTCCTGTTTGATGGGTCGGGTATGGGAGTGGTATGGGTGTAGTGCTGTTTGATGGGTCGGGTATGGGAGTGGTATGGGTGTAGTGGAGTCCTGTTTGATGGGTCGGGTATGGGAGTGGTATGGGTGTAGTGCTGTTTGATGGGTCGGGTATGGGAGTGGTATGGGTGTAGTGGGGTCCTGTTTGATGGGTCGGGTATGGGAGTGGTATGGGTGTAGTGGAGTCCTGTTTGATGGGTCGGGTATGGGAGTGGTATGGGTGTAGTGCTGTTTGATGGGTCGGGTATGGGAGTGGTATGGGTGTAGTGGAGTCCTGTTTGATGGGTCGGGTATGGGAGTGGTATGGGTGTAGTGGAGTCCTGTTTGATAGGTCGGGTATGGGAGTGGTATGGGTGTAGTGGAGTCCTGTTTGATGGGTCTGGTATGGGAGTGGTATGGGTGTAGTGGAGTCCTGTTTGATGGGTCGGGTATGGGAGTGGTATGGTTGTAGTGGAGTCCTGTTTGATGGGTCTGGTATGGGAGTGGTATGGGTGTAGTGGAGTCCTGTTTGATGGGTCTGGTATGGGAGTGGTATGGGTGTAGTGGAGTCCTGTTTGATGGGTCGGGTATGGGAGTGGTATGGGTGTAGTGCTGTTTGATGGGTCGGGTATGGGAGTGGTATGGGTGTAGTGCTGTTTGATGGGTCGGGTATGGGAGTGGTATGGGTGTAGTGGAGTCCTGTTTGATGGGTCGGGTATGGGAGTGGTATGGGTGTAGTGCTGTTTGATGGGTCGGGTATGGGAGTGGTATGGGTGTAGTGCTGTTTGATGGGTCGGGTATGGGAGTGGTATGGGTGTAGTGCTGTTTGATGGGTCGGGTATGGGAGTGGTATGGGTGTAGTCCTGTTTGATGGGTCGGGTATGGGAGTGGTATGGGTGTAGTGGAGTCCTGTTTGATGGGTCGGGTATGGGAGTGGTATGGGTGTAGTGGAGTCCTGTTTGATGGGTCGGGTATGGGAGTGGTATGGGTGTAGTGGAGTCCTGTTTGATGGGTCGGGTATGGGAGTGGTATGGGTGTAGTGGAGTCCTGTTTGATGGGTCGGGTATGGGAGTGGTATGGGTGTAGTGCTGTTTGATGGGTCGGGTATGGGAGTGGTATGGGTGTAGTGGAGTCCTGTTTGATGGGTCGGGTATGGGAGTGGTATGGGTGTAGTGGAGTCCTGTTTGATGGGTCGGGTATGGGAGTGGTATGGGTGTAGTGCTGTTTGATGGGTCGGGTATGGGAGTGGTATGGGTGTAGTGCTGTTTGATGGGTCGGGTATGGGAGTGGTATGGGTGTAGTGGAGTCCTGTTTGATGGGTCGGGTATGGGAGTGGTATGGGTGTAGTGGAGTCCTGTTTGATGGGTCGGGTATGGGAGTGGTATGGGTGTAGTGCTGTTTGATGGGTCGGGTATGGGAGTGGTATGGGTGTAGTGCTGTTTGATGGGTCGGGTATGGGAGTGGTATGGGTGTAGTGCTGTTTGATGGGTCGGGTATGGGAGTGGTATGGGTGTAGTGGAGTCCTGTTTGATGGGTCGGGTATGGGAGTGGTATGGGTGTAGTGGGGTCCTGTTTGATGGGTCGGGTATGGGAGTGGTATGGGTGTAGTGGAGTCCTGTTTGATGGGTCGGGTATGGGAGTGGTATGGGTGTAGTGGAGTCCTGTTTGATGGGTCGGGTATGGGAGTGGTATGGGTGTAGTGGAGTCCTGTTTGATGGGTCGGGTATGGGAGTGGTATGGGTGTAGTGCTGTTTGATGGGTCGGGTATGGGAGTGGTATGGGTGTAGTGCTGTTTGATGGGTCGGGTATGGGAGTGGTATGGGTGTAGTGCTGTTTGATGGGTCGGGTATGGGAGTGGTATGGGTGTAGTGGAGTCCTGTTTGATGGGTCGGGTATGGGAGTGGTATGGGTGTAGTGGAGTCCTGTTTGATGGGTCGGGTATGGGAGTGGTATGGGTGTAGTGCTGTTTGATGGGTCGGGTATGGGAGTGGTATGGGTGTAGTGCTGTTTGATGGGTCGGGTATGGGAGTGGTATGGGTGTAGTGCTGTTTGATGGGTCGGGTATGGGAGTGGTATGGGTGTAGTGGAGTCCTGGGGGGAGTTGCATACACGCTCTCTCCTTCCTGTGCTGTGTGAGCGATTGCTTCCTGCTCCTCTCGCTCTGTCTCTCTGTCTCCGGCTCCACTGTGAAGCTCAGCGATGCAAATCTTTTGCCCAGAGCCGCCAGCCTGACTCTAGTCTGGCTTTATCTTAATAAAAAGCCACTTTGAGAGAGAAGCTTTCCATCGCCCCTCACAAAGCCTCCACATCGACCCACGCATGTTCTGCGTTGCTTAATGACTCTGCAACGAGCTTCCTGATCAATACTCTCCCTGCAATCACAGCAACGTGCAACCGGGGGGATAAACACAGGCAGAGAAACAACTAACGCAACAGAACAGAATCCATCACTCATATTAATGATCTGATTAATGGGGGAGGCTTGCTAGTCCAGTGGTTAGAGAAAGAGGCTTGATGATGCCAGGAGGTTCAAATCCCAGCTCACTGTGTGTGTGTGTGTGACCCTGAGCAAGTCACTGAACCTCCTTGTGCTCCGTCCTTCGGATGAGACGGAAAACAAACGAGCTCCTATTGGAAGTAACTCTGCAGCAGCAGCAGCAGTTGTTGATGAAGTATAGTTCACCCCCCTAGTCTCTGTAAGTCTGCTAAATGACTAATAATAATAATAATAATAATAATAATAATAATAATAATAATAATAATAATCTTACAATAAGAGCCAACAAACTCACAGCTACTGTGCCAGCAAGAGTATGTAAGAAAAAAAAAATCAAAGACACTCTGCTTGTGAATAAGGCCTCTGTCTCTCAGAGACTCTGATTGCACAGCAGTGTCAGCCAGTCCAGGTTTTACTACCAGCCCCAATGTGTCTAGGCAACAAGCTCAGGTGTGTCTGATTAAAATCCTAGTGAAACCAGGACTGGATCAAACTGCTCTGCAATGTGATAAAAATAAACACATCTTCTTAAACAGATACAGCCACCCCTCTCTAATAAGCAAGTATTACCCAAACCCAGGCTGCCCAAACCAGTGACAGCGATCTCCTGTGCTATCGAGAAATCAATCTGACATTCCCTGGACTTGTGATTTAAACACACGCACACGCACACTGAGATACACACACACACACAAACACGCACACGCACACTGAGATACACACACGCACACTGAGATACACACACACACACACACACACACACACACTGAGATACACACACACACACACACACACTCACCAAGTCAAAAACTAAATAATTCAGCTCTATCATCTATCATCCCCTAAGCGCTGGTTTGCACAAATTACACCAAAGAGCTTTGTGTTCGCTCGGATTAGCGATCTTTTCTAAAACACAAAACTGACATTTCTAACTACCGAAATAAAACCTCCGCTCCAAAGCAGTTTGGGGAGTGGTAGTTTGTTTTTTCTTTGTTGGTTTGAGCCTGTTTTGCCTCATCCTGTAATTGCTCCCACATGGTAGAAACCGAGTCCGCAGTTTGCATTTAAAATAATCAGAAAGGACGTTGGAGGATCGTGGCACGGGGTGGAGGAGCTGCATGTGAACATATCGCTGCTTTAGTACCCTAATAACCCACGTGAATGAAACCACAGTGAAGCTGCAACACACACACAGTGTTATTACAAATCTGAATGCAGGACCGAGGACAGCCCTTAGAAAATCACTTGGCTTGCCACCTTTATTAATATGCTTCACCATCCCTCTCTGTGCTTTACAATGCTTCCCTATGCTTTACCAGACCTCTCTGTGCTTTACAATGCTTCCCTATGCTTTACCAGACCTCTCTGTGCTTTACAATGCTTCCCTATGCTTTACCAGACCTCTCTGTGCTTTACAATGCTTCACCAGACCTCTCTGCGCTTTACAATGCTTCCCTATGCTTTACCAGACCTCTCTGTGCTTTACAATGATTGCCTATGCTTCACCATCCCTCTCTGTGCTTTACAATGCTTCCCTATGCTTTACCAGACCTCTCTGTGCTTTGCAATGCTTCCCTATGCTTTACCAGACCTCTCTGTGCTTTACAATGCTTCCCTATGCTTTACCAGACCTCTCTATGCTTTACAATGCTTGCCTATGCTTTACCAGACCTCTCTGCAGCAGCAGCAGCAGTTGTTGATGATGCAGAGTTTACCCCCCTAGTCTCTGTAAGTCGCTTTGCATAAAAGCCACTGCTAAATGACTAATTAATTAATTAATGATGGGGGAGGAGGGGGGGGGGCATCATTAAATCATTAAAATGAAGCGAAAGTGAAGTCTAAATGCAAAGTATCAACTTACATCAATAAACCCAGCGTGTGTCCTGATTTCTTTCAAACAGATACAAAATAATAATAATAATATTATTAATTTATTTAGCAGACGCCTTTATCCAAGGCGACTTACAGAGACTCGGGTGTGTGAACTATGCATCAGCTGCAGAGTCACTTACAACTACGTCTCACCCGAAAGACGGAGCACAAGGAGGTGAAGTGACTTGCTCAGGGTCACACAGTGAGTCAGTGGCTGAGGTGGGATTTGAACCGGGGACCTCCTGGTTACAAGCCCTTTTCTTTAACCACTGGACCACACAGCCTCCACAAGGTGGTATTTCATGGGTTAAGTTGCGACACAGTGTGTTGGAATGGAAAACACCAACACAAAAGAAACAAAAGCTGAAACACAACCCCGCAGTCCGCAGACAGCCGCCTCGCTGCAGGACTCCAGGAGACCCAGGCTGGACTTCTCTTGTCTTTTCTGTTTGTTGTTTCCTTCAATGCCATCAATGCACTCCGCTGTTACCAAGGAGACAACGGGTCCATTCATCGCAACCTTGAATCCGTGATTCATACCAAACACACAGGCGGAAACACACACACCAGACATACAAAAGAAACTAAACCAGTTACAGACCTGGCCAGCACTAACTGGAACCAGGTACAGACCAGTGCGCCGCTCAGGAGATTAACTGGTGAGGAACCAGTTTGAAAGCATGACTTTCAACGCAACTTTGCTTGAGCTTGCATCTCCTAATGCCCAGCGACCCACTTCAAAATAATATCCTGCCCGGGCTGTGTGACTCCGGGCTGCAGATCCCTGCTCAGTGATTTGAGTCTCTACTCTCTGCTAAAGATTACATGAATAACCTGTTAGAGAGGGCATGTGTGTAAATAACTAACCAATCAAATAACTAACTAACTAACTAAACAATCAATCTAACTAACTAACTATTCTAACTAACTTGTTTAGTTTTAAAAACTACTTCGGAGAGAGAGAGAGAGAGAGAGAGAGAGAGAGAGAGAGAGAGAGAGAGAGAGAGAGAGAGAGAATAAATAAGATGTATGTTGTTAAAAGTTCAAATGTTATTATTATTATTATTAATTTCTTCCAGGGCGACTTACAGTTGTTATTATTATTTATTTCTTAGCAGATGCCCTTATCCAGGGCAACTTACAATTGTTACAAGATATCACATTATACAGATATCACATTATTTTACATACAATTACCCATTTATACAGTTGAGTTTTTATTGGAGCAATCTAGGTAAAGTACCTTGCTCAAGGGTACAACAGCAGTGTCCCCCACTGGGGATTGAACCCACAACCCTCCGGTCAAGAGTCCAGAGCCCTAACCACTACTCCACACTGCTGTCCTAAGAGCAAGATACAAAACACAAGGACTTCAGTCCTAATAAGAGCAAATATAAAAAACAGTATGATTTGATATGGGGGCAGTTCAAGAGCAGATAACAGTGTTGATAGTTACATCAGGGTTAGATACGAGGGCAGGTGAAATACAAGATACTACAGATTGGGGTCAGTGCAGGATTAAACACAGTCACATAGGGAGCATGTTTGATGGGTCGGGTATGGGAGTAAAGTGGTTGTCTGCTGGCACGGTGTATTGTTTAAGAAGTTCTGTGATTATATTCAGAAGATGGCTATCGCATCCTATCAGCAAAGCCTTCATCCTGTGCGCCCTGCTTGTCCACATTGCCCTGTACTTCACCAGACACTCCCTGCTTCCTGGTCCATTGTTGCATAGCCAGCGTCCCGAAAGCCATGTTCCAGCCCTGTGTCGCCATCCAGAGGCCATTGCTTGCAACTGCTCCGGCTGCCTCACAGCTTGTAAACAGGGAGGGACTCGACACAGGATTGACAGCTCTGAGGTACAGAAAACAGGACCTGCTCTGTGCCGGTGGAGCAGAGAAAGAGAAAGGGAGGCTCTTATACTCTCTGAACAGCCTCCCTCTGCTCTGTGCCGGTGGAGCGGAGAAAGAGAAAGGGAGGCTCTTACACTCTCTGAACAGCCTCCCTCTGCTCTGTGCCGGTGGAGCGGAGAAAGAGAAAGGGAGGCTCTTATACTCTCTGAACAGCCTCCCTCTGCTCTGTGCCGGTGGAGCGGAGAAAGAGAAAGGGAGGCTCTTGTACTCTCTGAACAGCCTCCCTCTGCTCTGTGCCGGTGGAGCAGAGAAAGAGAAAGGGAGGCTCTTATACTCTCTGAACAGCCTCCCTCTGCTCTGTGCCGGTGGAGCGGAGAAAGAGAAAGGGAGGCTCTTACACTCTCTGAACAGCCTCCCTCTGCTCTGTGCCGGTGGAGCGGAGAAAGAGAAAGGGAGGCTCTTACACTCTCTGAACAGCCTCCCTCTGCTCTGTGCCGGTGGAGCGGAGAAAGAGAAAGGGAGGCTCTTATACTCTCTGAACAGCCTCCCTCTGCTCTGTGCCGGTGGAGCGGAGAAAGAGAAAGGGAGGCTCTTATACTCTCTGGACAGCCTCCCTCTGCGATTCCAGGTGGCAGACGCGTGACAAAATGCGGTGCGACTTTCCAAAAAAAAGACGCACGTCCCGAGAGTGACGTAATTGCCACCTGTGGGACAGGGTCCGAGACCCTCGAGTCCGACCAGGAATGATGTCGAGTCTGAAGCATGAATGAACCAACCACGTTTATACAGCCCGCCATGCCCGTCTCTGTGTCAGTCCAGCGCTGACAAAAAAAAATAAATTCTGTTTTGAATTCAAATTCGCCCACTTCCATCTCATTGGCTGATTCAGAGGCACGTGACCCTTCCGTCGCATCCCGATTGGGCAGTTTGTAATAAACGAGATCCGGCACACACAACTGGACGCGTGTATTGGGGCAATTAAATAGTTCCCTGCCGAAGGATTTGGAGAAGAGACAGAAAACCCCGCTTGATAAAACTTTAAAATATTCACAGAAGTCTGGGATTTATGTATTTATTCTATCTGGTGTTTTTTTTTAGATGAGAATGAGTTGAATTCGGTGTTTTCGCGGCGGAGTGATATGAAGTTGCTGCGCTCCAGTGTGGGAGGAGCGGAATTTGAATGTTTTCTCCGAGCTGCTGGGGGAGGAACGGATTACAGGTAGATTATTATAATATTTTATATTATATTTATCATTATCCATCGGGGTTTTTTTTTAAATAGGGATTCATTTGTATTGTTAGATAGCGAATGCGTGTTTTAAAGGTAAGCCACTCGTCCGTTTTCTTCTGGTAGGTCTCGAGTTTTTCTCGGTTGTGTTTTTAAAACGTGGATCGAGTCACGGTTTAAAACCCGATTCGTTTAACGATGTTTTTTAAAGAAAGCTTGTCTTTACAGTTACTGTAAGTCACGCATATTTCAGTGTGAAGCTTTTAATTTTATAATCCTGCCCTAACGGATGCAGGCTAGTCTCTTATTTGCTATGAAATTGAATACAGTTTCTTTTTAAATCTGTTCGGCTTTACCGGTAGCCTGCGTTCGTTTAAAATCACACCGATATACAGTCGTTATGAATACTAATTGAATGCAAGTGCTATGCTCACATAACGTTATTTATTTATGTATTTATTTATAAAAGATCGTACTGTACACAGTTTGCTACCGATAACTAGTTAGTTAAATATAGTGGCGGTGAAGTGAGGCAGCTGATTTCGCTGGGCAAAAACGAGTTATTTTACCATCACTGCCCGTTTCTCAAAATTATATATATAGAAGATTTAAACCCTTAGGTCGCGAATTAATTATTATTATTATTATTATTATTATTATTATTATTATTATTATTATTATTATTATTATTATTATTAAACTAATTAGAAAAAATAGCACATGCATTATATAGTAGAT
This sequence comes from Acipenser ruthenus, assembly GCF_902713425.1. Taxonomy (NCBI): domain Eukaryota; kingdom Metazoa; phylum Chordata; class Actinopteri; order Acipenseriformes; family Acipenseridae; genus Acipenser; species Acipenser ruthenus. Next base: position 622,351 of record NC_081225.1, on the reverse strand, counting down.
GCACAGATAGCAAACCTAACCCGGTCCAGTTACACACGCAGTGACTGAAGCTGGTATAATAATATATATATTTTTTTGTAATTTTTTTTGATCAGGTGTCGCCCCATGGAGTTCCCTGACGGAGCAGCTCTCGCGCAGTCGTCATGGTTACCTGTAGACTGCAGGTCGGGGGGTGAGTTCAAGCTACCTGTTCTGCATTTTGCACATGCCAATTTTTTTTTTTTTTTTACATTTTTATAAAGGAAACGGGAGTGATTCATTGCAAAATCTGAATCGGTTTTAAATGCACCTCCCCAATTTGACCTCCTAATAGTAGAAAAATGACAATTACCTGCACGATAACGCCTCGTCTAGATCTTAAATGCCTCTTCTGTTTCCATGGTCTGTTAACCGTTTCTAATTCGATGCTAGTCATCTACACGCTGTGCTGTTGAAGCATGTCACAGTCATACAGATGGCTCTCTTTTTCAACTGGGTGGTGATGGCAGAGGGATATTATTATTGTTATGAATCGGTCATTTAGCAGAGGCTTTTATCCACAGAGACTTCCAGAGACTAGGGGGGGTGAACTCTGCTTCATCAACAACTGCTGCTGCTGCTGCTGCAGAGTCACTTCCAATAGGAGCTCGTTTGTTTTACATCTCATCCGAAGGACGGAGCACAAGGAGGTTCAGTGGCTTGCTCAGGGTCACACACACACACACACACACACACAGGGAGTCAGTGGCTGAGCCGGGATTTGACCCTCCTGTGTTCCTGACAGGTTTGTTTTCTGGTTTCTTCTAGGTATTGAGGTGCAGGCTGACGTTCACCCCGAGGATGAGCTCCCGAAGCAGCAGGTTCCGGGCTGTCTGCCTGAAGCGAGTCGGAGCTGGGAGATGAAGGAGAACGGGCCGAGCCCCCCCGCCCAGCTCCAGAACCCCCCGGCCCCGAGGAGGAGGAAGGGGAGGGGGGGCCTCCTGCCGCTGGACCCGGTGCCCGCGGAGCAGCTTTCAGCAGGTGGGGGTCCGAGAGCCGAACCCTGACGCCTTCGCTGCAGCTCAGAAAAAAACAATTCATCAAATCAGATGCAAACCAATTGAGAACGTGACATTATCCACATATTCAGACTGCCCCTAAGATTAATTTTTTGTAATCATTTTTTAGAATTGTTTTTTAATTTCATACTCTCATCCCTGTGTGTTTTAAAGTGGAGTTTTTGTAGGTTTTAGGGTCAAGGGAGCGTTAAATAATATCTATCTATCTATCTATCTATCTATAATTTAGATTTATTAGTAGAACAGGTTGAGGTTATGATTAGATTTTATGCTGGGTGGGGGAAAAAACACACCTTCCCAAACCCATTTTAATGGCAAGGCATCACACAGTACTGTGCATCAAGGATTAGGGTGCCATAACCATTTAAGAAGTCTAGCTCCTTACAAAACAAACCACCCAGGAGAGCAAGCTAGTAATATTCAAGCATTCAGAATCCTAAAAGGTATTGACAATGCTGACCCAGGGGACTTTTTTGACCTGAAAAAAGAAACAAGGACCAGGGGTCACAATGGAGATTAGATAAAGGGGCATTCAGAACAGAAAATAGGAGGCACTTTTTTACACAGAGAATTGTGAGGGTCTGGAACCAACTCCCCAGTAATGTTGTTGAAGCTGACACCCTGGGATCCTTCAAGAAGCTGCTTGATGAGATTCTGGGATCAATCAGCTACTAACAACCAAACGAGCAAGATGGGCTGAATGGGGCCTCCTCTCGTTTGTAAATTTTCTTATGTTCTAATATTGTGCTCAGAGATGTGGAATAAGGTCCGGTTCGTTCCTCCTTCGTGTGATTGTTGCGGAGGGAGATTTCCAGTCTCTCGTCATGTAACACGTTGTTCTCTCCCTTCCTGTCTGATTCAATCCCAGGAGAGAATGGACAGAACTCCGGAGACATTCCCGACTCCTCCTCTCTCTCTCCGAGTCGGATCGCCCGTCTTGATCCCACTTTCCCGAGGCTGCCGGAGGGCCTGTTCCAGCCGCTCCCCCCCATCGACTTCGCGGAGGTGACCTCGGCTGACCTGGGCATCGCTGCCCAGAGCTTCACCCCCCGACAGGAAGTGAAAGGTAGAGAGCTGAGCGGCAGGCAGGGTCCTGCACAGCAGTGTCACCCAGTCCAGCTTGATCAGCCCCAGTGTGTCTAGGTAACAAGCTCAGGTGTGTCTTATTATTAAACTCCTAGTGAAACCAGGACTGGATCACACTGCTGTCTGAGTCTTATTCCCATCCCGGGGGGTTAGAAGTTTGTTCTCCTTTTTCAAAACGTGTTTTTTTTGTTTTGTTTTGTTTTTTTTTTGTATAAAAATGTTTCTAAAACTTAAATTAAATAAAAAAAAAAAAATCTTGAAATATTTATGCCACTGCAAATATATTTCAATGAATAAAAATCTCAAGGTAGCAGCTTAAAAAGTACCTTCGACATTTTTTTGTAACAAAGCTATCTGCAAGCTTGTTCTGCAAGAAGCTAAGTCTGTTTCTCTCTCTCTCCTCTCTCTCTCTCTCTCCCTCCCCTCTCTCTCTCTCTCCCTCCCCTCTCTCCTCTCTCTCCCTCCCCCTCCCCTCTCTCTCTCTCCCCCTCCCCTTTCTCTCTCCCTCCCCCTCCCCTCTCTCTCCCTCTCTCTCTCTCTCTCTCTCTCTCTCTCTCTCTCTCCCCCCCCCCCCCCTCCTCTTTCTCTCTCTCTCGTGGTTCTGCAGATAAGGCTCTTCTGAAAGCCCGGCGCCGGTCCACGATAGGGACCAGGGGCTCCCCCGAGACCAACTACCTCATCAGACACATCGCCAGACAGAGACTCCTCTCCAAGCCCAGCCCAGTCCCAAAGGTAGGGAACCCACTAGCGCCCCCCTGTGTGCGTTCAGACTGCTGCAGAAACAGCCCCCAGGCAGCACATGAGAGATTTGTGTGCAGCTGTGGCCAAAAGTTTTGCACGTTTAACTATGAACATAATTTAGATGTTTAATTTAACATCTAATAAAATGATATTGCATGAGTCTACCAGAAGCCATAATAGCAGTACAGTAGTATTTCATGTTTAGATTTTGAAATGTCACGTTTCTCAAAGCGCTGGGTGTGTAATTCAATATGTTAACGTCACATTATTCAGCAGGTTTCATTCGACTTCATGAAGCACAATCAGTTCATTCTATAGGGGGAGATACAATGCTTTAGGCCAGAGCTGTATAATAAACCATTTCTGTGTCTTTAAATAAATCTGTATTTTAACAGAGTAAATGTTAAGCGTTTTGTGTTGGTTGTTCAGATGGGTTGTTTTATTGTGTGTGTTTGAGAGAGATTATTTTGTATTTCTATTTGTTTTCTCATGCAGTGCTGCTGTCCTCCTTTCAGCACAGGCTACGTTTCTATTTTCTTAGTGCATTTTTAAACGGGCGTCCTGTACCTGTTTTTTAATTTTCTCTTAAACTAGATCGTTTTGATAACTTGCTCTGATTTTGTTACCCGTGAAAGTTAAGTCGAAATGCACCGGTTCAGATTGCATCAATACATACAAGCTGGTGGTCGGATTTTATTTTTTTTAAGAAAACATGATTTGATACCTAATAGTGAAAGTACAACAGGATATTGTGAAGATCCTGGTGTCTGATCACACAGGGAGGCGACCTGTGTGCTTACTGATGAACTGAGTCTCTCTCTCTCTCTCTCTCTCTCTCTCTCTCTCTCTCTCTCTCTCTCTCTCTCTCTCTCTCTCTCTCTCTCTCTCTCTCTCTCTCTCTCTCTCTCTCTCTCTCTCTCTCCTCTCTCTCTCTCTCTCTCTCTCTCTCTCTCTCTCCCCCTCTCCCTCCCTCCAGCTCAGCCCTTTCCCCTCTTGCTCCTCAGCCCTGAAACACAAGATGGCTGCCTTCAGGAATTCTCTTTACGTTGTGGACGAGAACAAGGCTCTGAACCCCTTCGCTGGAGCCCCGACCCCCAGTAAGAGAAACAAACAAGACTCCCATTGCAGAGCGGTGCGATCCACTCCTGGTTTCACCAGGAGTTTAATAATAAGACACACTCCAGCTTGTTACCTAGACACACTGTGGGCTGATGAAGCTGGTAGTAAAACCTGGACTGGGTTTCAGTGCTGTGCAGCAGGAGTCTTATTTCCACGCTTTTCACCTCCTGATTTCAGTTTATCGGAATGTCTCCGTTACTATGTTATGATGTCGTACTCCCTCTGTTTCGTTATCCTAGTGAAATCAGTGACGTGACCGCAGAGTATAGCGTTTTACTGTCAGCGTGGCCTGACTGTGAAATAACCAGATCGGTGCATGAGGGAGTCGTGCTGCTGCGAGGGAGCGCTGCACTACAGAGCGATGTTTTAGGCACTGTAAAGGAATCCTGCCGTTCGACGGACGGTGTCTGCACTTGGATTCCTGCTTGGGGGTCCAGTGGTTAAAGAAAGGGGCTTGATACCAGGAGGTTCAAATCCCAGCCTCTAACTCACTCTGTATGTGTGTGTGTGTGTGTGTGTGTGTGAGCCTGAGCAAGTCACTGAACCTCCTTGTGCTCCGTCCTTCGTCCTTCGGATGAGACGTCAAACAAACGAGCTCCTATTGGAAGTGACTCTGCAGCAGCAGCAGCAGTTGTTGATGATGCAGAGTTCACCCCCTAGTCTCTGAGTTGCTTTGGATAAAAGCCTCTGCTAATGACTCATTAATGATAGTAAACTGATTCGCACTTTTTGGTTGCTTTTTAAAATTATTTTGATGTCTTTCATTATACTAGAGATTACAGGAAACTCAGCAGTTTGCCTCTAACATGTTCCCGGGATTCCTGTATTCCAGGTGGGAACGCAGAGGCCTGGGCGAGGGTTCAAGAGGCACGGCCGCACAGCGAGCCTCCGTCCAAGAGAAAGAAAGGGGGGCTCCTGCTAGATCTGGAACCCTCGGCCGAGGGGGAGCAGCTCTGTGAGAATACAGGAACCCCCGCACTGCTGCTGCTCAAGAGAGAGGGGGCGCTGTTTACATCAGGGGTCCCCGGAATCACAGAGCAGCAGGAGGAGGAGGAGGTAGGGCCCCGAAAGTCACTGCACTTTTTATTTTAGGGGTGTGTCCTGTGGAGCAGTTTGCTTGAATATAATTGAGGGGTGTCCTGTAACCTGCAGTTGCGTGTTGTTTTAGGTAACGTAGCCTTTTTCCTCCCCCCATTATCAAACGAAAACCATTGTCTGAAAACGTTCTTAGTTTATCTTTGGCTAAGCTGTTTGCAGGATCTGTCTCTCGAACACCTTCGGATTTTCATTGCTACTGCAGCTCTCAATTAACTTCATTGATCGAATTAGTTGTTTAATTAGAAATGTTTAAAGAAGAAAAAAAAAGTATTTTACAGTTGATTTAGAAAATGCACTGGATTCCAGGTACACGACCTGTAAAATGTTTTGAGGCCTGGAGAGAAGTGTTCAGAGTGTCCAATTAATGAATCAAATAATGAGACCAGCCGAGCGCTGGGGTGGAAGGAAAGCCGGAACAGTGCGGGACCTGTGTCTCGCACCCCCTGGTCTAACTCGTCTCTCTGCAGGAGAAGCCCTGGGAGACGGAGGGTGAGGGACTGTGTGCTGGGGGGGGGATCCCCTTCCCTGACCTGGGTGACGAGACCGAACCTCTGCGGACAGGTGCGCCCCGAAAAAAAAAAAAACAATTTAATACGAATTGCTGATGAGACCAAACCGTTTTTCGCTGGTTCCTTGAAATTCGTATTAATGAGATCTGTTGAGTGTTTTAAATTATGTAAACCTTTTTGTCTACAACCCGCCCCGCCCCAAAAAACAGGATTCTTGTCATTGCTGTGCCCTGCAGCCCTGCCTCTTGTTGACTGTGTCTCTGTGTTACTTCAGAGGCTCCTCTCCTGCCCGCCTGCACTCTCCAGACTCCGAGCTGCACCGGGGAGCCCAAGAGGGTTCGGTTCGGATCCGCGCTGCACCCCGAGCTGTTTGATCAGACCCTGCCCCCCTCGACCCCGCTGTGGAGGGGGGAGAGCCCAGGCTCCCTGCTCAAGAGCGCTCCCTGCAGAGCAGAGCAGGTACGCTACCCCTCCGGGTATTGAAGAGTTGAAATGTTTCGAAGTGCTCCTGGAACGTTAACACAGGGGCGTGAATCGCCAGTCCTCACGGGCCGCAGCGTCTCCTGGTTTTTATTCCAATTTAAACTCTCAATTCACAGAACTGATCTATTGGACATGTTTAAAATGTTTTTCCAGGAGTCTGATTTAAAAAAAAAAAAAACTACTTCATTCCAGGTACACGACCTCTGAACCCTTGAGAGAAGTGTTCAATGTGTAGATAAATCAAATAATTAGACTCCTTTAGTAATTGAGAGCCAGGAGACCCCGCGATGATCCGGGACCCGAGTCTGACACCCCTGGATTAACCGGTTTTTAAAGGTCATCTAAAGGATTGAAATCAGACCAGGTCACACCAGGAGGCAATTAAAAAACAACATTGGCATAAAAAAGATAAAACGCTACTTCAGATAGAAAAAGGAGCAACAGAGACGGGAATACGACTCCTATTGCACAGCAGTGTCACCCATTCCAGGTTTTACTACCAGCTTGATCAGCCCCAGCGTGTATAGCTAACAAGCTCAGGTGCGTCTAATTAAACTCCTAGCGAAAGCAGGAGTGGATCGCACTGCTGTGCGACGGGAGTCTTATTTTGCTCCCTGTGTAGTAGTTTCTGCAGTGTTTGTGTGGGAGGATTCGCAGTGTCAGCTTTGTTCAGGTTTATCCCTATGTGCTGAAATGCTGCCTGCATGTAGTCTCCCACAGCACTCTCTAACAGCACTGTAATGAAGGGCTTCCCCATGAGGGGCTTTCTGATTGGTTACAAACATCCCCAGCGTGTTCAAGATTAAACACTTTGCTGTCTCTGGCAGTGTGCGATGTTTCAGTGCAGGGGTGACAAAAGTTCCCTTCCACTTATTTGAACCAATTAAAAAACTGGACCCTGAAGTCGTTGATTCTCTGCTGTTACCTGATAAACCTGGAGTGGAGTGGCCCTCCAGGATCGGGACTGATTGGACTCTCCTGCGATAAAGACTCCAGCTGACCTCTCGTGGGGAATGTTTTAGCGTCCTCTCTGAAAGGGAACCGTATCGGGAAGTGATTTTGTGTTTTATTTTCTAATTGTCTCTTCGGTTCTCCTCCTCTTAAGTATTTGACTGACGGACACCCGGACGGCTGCAGCCTGCCGCAGTCTCCCGAGAGAGGCAGTGACTCCGTTCTGCTCCCTGACCCGTCTGTGGAGTCCGACGCAGGTAAGAAACGGGTCACCGCTAGAGCCAGTCCCAATCTACAGGAAAACATGCACAAATTTCAGCAATTTTAAGTAGATCTCTGCAGAGTGTTCTTGTATTTAATTGTACTTGCAAGAATTTACATTTGCCCTCTCTGACCACAATAAGACCTCAAGCTAGTGGTCCGTCTCCCCACGGATTCCCAGAGGTTTCATTTCCTCTACTAACCTGGTTAGGGTGGGTTTGTTTTTCCTCTCCCAAGTGCTAACGGATCACTGGCACCAAAGCGAGCGAGCATCGGGGGGCTGAATGGCCTGTTCTTGAATCTCTTCTGTTCTCTTGTCTCTCTCTCTCTCTCTCTCTCAGCTGCTGCAGTAGAGGGTCCAGCCCAGCCTCCTCCCACAGACGCTGCCCCAGGGGGGGCGAGAACGCCGGGGAGGAAGAGGGTTCGGTTCGGGGGGCTGCTGAGCCCCGAGCTGTTCGACCGCACTCTGCCCCCCAACACCCCGCTGTGCAGAGGGCAGACCCCCGCGTGCCTGACCCCCTCCGCGGGCTCCCGGCCCCGCTCCGTGCTCAAGAAGACCCCCCTGAAATCGGAAGGGCCCCCCCCGCAGCCAGACTTCGACAGCCCCAGGGTGAGCCTCCTCTCTGCCTGCTTTTATGTTAATGTCCTGAAGATGCTGAGAAAGACTTCAGTGTAAATTCAACGGCAAACGTTTCCACGAGAAGTCTCTCAGTCTCTTTAGTGTAAATTCAATGGCAAACGTTTCCACTAGAAGTCTTTCTCCAGCTGTCATTTTCCACTTAATTTACACTGAAGACACTGAGAGACTTCTAGTGGAAACATTAGTCATTGAATTTACACATGTTGCATCATTCAGTTCTGACCTGTCAGAGCTGTATAATTCATTCACATCCCTCAGTCACACCCCTCTCCCCTCTCGACAGTACCGGGGGTGTGGGGTGGGGGGGGGGACCCTCAAACCAAGCGGATTCGACGGAACTCTTCATTTCTGTCTCTCGCGTAATCCTCTATAAATCATTCCTTACTTGCAGACTGAACTTGGGGTTCGTGCAAACAGTGGCACAGCTTTGCTGTGATTGTGCTGTCCTGGTGTAAACGCCTCGCTGATGGACTCCTCTGTGCTGCACACAACGTGCTCTCTGGATAAATGTAGGATTTTTGTGTTGAATTTCTTGAACTAGGATTGTGTGACAGTGATCCGCTTTCCTGATGCTGGAACCCTGGACGAGACGCGCGTCGAATTCCACCTCCAGCTTCCAGCAGAACATCCAGGTACGACAAACCCCACTGCACTGTCCTCACAGTCTAACAGGGCACTGTAGATCCAGCCTGCTGTCATCCTAGCTCATATTGTATCATTATTACTGAACTTGCTGTAAACTACACTGTGTTTAAATATGAAGCTTGCATTGTAACCCTGTGCTGCCCTGGAACACCTGTGAGAGTCTAATACATCACACTCAAGAAGCATCGGGGGTGGGGGTTAGGGGTGGGGGGGTTGGGGAGATTGGGTTGGGGTTGGGGGGTGTGGGGTTGGGGAGATTGGGTTGGGGTTGGGGGGTGTGGGGTTGGGGAGATTCGGTTGGGGTTGGGGGGTTGGGGGGAGATTGGGTTGGGGTTGGGGGGAGATTGGGTTGGGGTTGGGGGGTTGGGGGGAGATTGGGTTGGGGGGTGTGGGGTTGGGGGGAGATTGGGTTGGGGTTTGGGGGGTGTGGGGTTGGGGGGAGATTGGGTTGGGGTTTGGGGGGTGTGGGGTTGGGGGGAGATTGGGTTGGGGTTTGGGGGGAGTGGGGTTGTGGGGAGATGGGGTTGGGGTAGCATTACTGTACCATTGTCTTGGTGACATGCCATCCTTTACTGTTGATCTGTATAAGGAGTTTCTTCTCCTAGAAGAAGAAAGCAGTGTCTTTCTGTGGGAGTGTAGCTCCTGTACAGTGTGGCACAGACTCTCCTTTGCTGGCAATGCTGCAGTATGATCAGGGCTGCGCACGGCCTGCTTGTGCCGACTCCTCTGTTTTCGTCTTTTTAGGGGTACAGCCTGCCACCCCCGTCGTGCCCGTCTCTGAGGAGGGACCCCCAGAATCTCAGCCCCCCATCGCAGAGCAGGACTGCGAGATTCTGAGAAACTCGCCCCAGGCTCGTAAGTTTCCGAGCCGTGAAAAGTTTTGGCAAACAGGTTTTTTTGGCCAGAAGTTTTGTAATCCAGTTTCTGCTGTTGTTGGAAGACGCTGTCGCTGCAGCCAGTCCTGGGATTCCCTGTTTAGAGCAGATTCAGCAGCAGCCTGGGGCCACTGACAGCAATTAGTATTATTATTTATTTATTTATTTATTTATTTATTTAGCTGTTTCAGAAAAACAGTATTTTAAGATTGAACAGATTTTTTAGTCGAAATCCACAAACTACATGACTAAAGGGTAAATGTGATATTTTATTTTATTCTCTTTTTAAAATTCTTTTTTTTAATGAAAGTGATTGGATTTATGATTGGTGAATGAAACCCGCTGAATAATGTGATGCTAACATATTGAATTGCACACTGCTTTGTAGTTTACAACATACTTAACAGAAAAACTGACATTCAAAAAGGTGACATTTCAAAATCCTAACGTGAAATACTACTGGACTAATATTATGGTTTCCGGTAGAGCTTGGTGATGTCATTTATCAGTTCCTTTGATTTACGCGGCTGGTTCAAACGGTTTGTCGTTGAACTTGTTTCTTTCACAGTGTTTCTAAATTCAGCACGTGACAGTTTGTAATATTCCTCAGCAAGGGGAGCTGTGACTCGCTGTTGTGAGTTTCTAACCCTGCCCGTCTCCCTGCGTGTCTGCAGGTCCCGGGATGGAGAGCGTGCGGAGATCCGGGAGAAAGAGGAAGCAGAGCGAGCCGGAGCAGCCCTGTCCCGTCAGGAAGGAGCCCCGAGCGAAGAGGAGGGGCGCAACGGGAGCCTCCGCTCCCAGGAAACTGGAGGTGAGATTGAAAAATGTCAACTGCGCTCCTCCATCGCTGCTATTGAACTGAAAAGAGATCAACTAGAGACCCTGACAAGCGTTTCCATTAGAAGTCTTTCTCAGTGTCTTCAGTGTAAATTCAATGGCAAACGTTTCCACTAGAAGTCTTTCTCAGTGTCTTCAGTGTAAATTCAATGGCAAACGTTTCCACTAGAAGTCTTTCTCAGCGTCTTCAGTGTAAATTCAATGGCAAGCGTTTCCGCTAGAAGTCTTTCTCAGCGTCTTCAGTGTAAATTCAATGGCAAACGTTTCCGCTAGAAGTCTTTCTCTGTCTCTTCAGGACATATTTGGGATTGGCAATAATGAGGGAGGGAGGGTCCAATCAAAAATCAATCAGACCGGTCCAGTGAACTAACCTGGGGACCTGCTTGGAGTAGTGCAGTGATTGTGTGATTGCAGGCAGGGCCAGCGTGTTGAAATAAACAATCTGACGCTCCTTCTCTCCCCTCTTTCCGTGCTGCAGGTGGTGCGAGGGAAGGGGCGCCGGGGCAGGCGAGGGGGGAAGCCCGTGGACCGCTCCCTGTACGTGGGGAGAGACTACGCCTCCAAGCCCCCGGCTCTCAGCCCCATCACCGAGGACCTGCATTCTGCAGCCTGCACCCCGGCCACTCCCACACACCAGGGGGCGCTGCAGGGACTCGCAGGTGAGACGCCAGGTCAGGGCGCAGGCTGCCGCGGTCCTGCAGAACTGGGAGTGTTGGTTGTGATCTCCAGTATCATAGAGCAGCGCTTCTCAAACCCGGTCCGGTTTTTAAACCAGGCGACACTGGGGTCTCGAGGACCGGGTTTGAGCAGCGCTGCTGAAGAGGGATGTGGAACCTCACGCAGAGCTTCCAGAACTTCAGAACGCTCCGTCAGAGTTCTAGAAGTAACTCAAGTAAAAAAGAACAGAACATTCCGGCTGCTGCTTTTCAGCGTACCGAAGAACAACGCTGCGCGCTCTCGGGTTTGTCTGCTCGACGCGGCTGCTGAAAGCTTCACCTTTGTGAAGTCCTTCGCTTTAGTTTCCTTGCTTCTAAAGAGAGAGTGCATGGTAACAGGTGCCGCTCCCACAGGGTCCAGGTCACAATCTTTTTTTGTTTCTCTGTTAGAAGAAGAGGCAGCGACGGGAAGCCAGCGTGACCCCGAGAACGAAGAGAACGTCCCACCCAGCTCCCCCGTCCTCGTGAAGAGAAGGAAGCCGGCCCCGAAGAGGGGGGAGGGGGACCCCAACACTGCTGCACCTCTGGAGACGACGGCAACCAGCCCCGAGGTTATTCTCCAGGCACAGGAGACCGTGCACCCCCCCGCTGCCCGGGGAGGGGAGAGCAGCCCCCCCACTAGGAACGGACTGGATCCTAAACAGGGCTGTGGGAGCGAGGGGGGAGGAGCAGAGATCGGAAAGCCAGCGGTGAGGAGGGGCAGACGCAGCGCTGGGGTGAAGAAGCCACTGGCTCTCTCGGAGAACGGGCAGCCAGGCACAGCGGCGAGCGGCAGTCTGCAGGGGGAGGTGCTGGAGACTGCAGAGCCCAGAGAGGAGGAGCGGGAGGGAGAACGAGCCTCCAGCAGCCCAGCCCAGGGCAGGAAGAGTGTGGGGGGGGCCCGGAGAGGCCGGCGCAGTGCTGTCTGGCAGCCAGAGGGACACTGCCACCGGCCCACACAGGACTCCACACCCCAGGAGCACACCCTGGCGCCCGGCCTCTCTGACTTCTCAATCGAGGACGTCCTCGCTGCGCCCCACCCCTCCCTCGCAGTGAGGCGCAGCATGAGGAACCGGCGCGACTCGGGGGCCACGGGCCTGGGCTGGGTCCCCAAGGGCTCCCCCTCTCCCAGCACCGTGCTCAAGAGGAGGGGGAGGAGGCGCAGCAGTTTCGGGGTCCCCCTGCGGACAGAGTGCAGCCTGCAGCAGACAGGATCCCCAGGAGAGGGGGGGTGCAACACAGCTGTGTGATGTTGCTGCCGCCTTTTTTTTTTGTGGGTGTGTGGTGGGGGGGTGAAGTGCGGCGGGTGACCAAATAATTATTTGAGAATTTGCAAGAGAATCTGGGGTCGATTTTTATCTAGAAAACCCTCCCCCCTCCTCATTTCATGGTGTCTAATTTTCAGACCCGTTTTTAGATTCGATTTAGATTGTGAAATGGCTCCAGCACAGCCAGTTCCTAAATGTCATGGATTCACATCTTGTTACATTTTTAGTCCCCTCCCATTCCATTCTGAAAGAGACACAAACTATTTTTTATTTTTTATATATTTTAAAAATAGAATCACTTTGTATTTTATTCGTTTTTTTGATTTATTATTAAAATTCTATTTTGAAAAAAAATAGTTGTGTTTTTGTATTGTAAACTTGGCCCACCGTTTCCCTTAACCCATCATATTCCCCTCATTCAAGAAACACAAACAGGAGTCTGAGAATCCAGATTCAAAAGTTAATCTCCTTTAGGATGTGAAGACGGTCCTCTGCAGCGTCAATGAAGAGGTAGAGTCACTACCACCTCTCTCCACCAGAGGGTGCGGTGGAGTTGGGAAAGTAGACGTACTGTCCTGTCATTTATTACAGCGCCGCTTTGGATATTTCACTTCATATGTTGACAATTGTTAAAGTCCTATATTATCATGATTTAAGTAGGGGGGAGGGAGGGGGTAATCTAAACCAATTCACTGCATTGAACATTGAAAATTGGACTATTCTAATAATTCTACATTATTTATTTAATGCATTCTTTATTGAATTCGATCTTGTTTGCTAATGATTTGATTGTACTTTATAACTGTTTTTATCTGTACTGTGATATTATGTAACAATTGTATATCGCCTTGGATAAGGGCGTCTGCTAAGAAATAAATAATAATAATAATACAGTCATCCAAAGCGTCTCACAGAGACTAGGGGGGTGAACTCTGCATCATCAACAACTGCTGCTGCTGCTGCTGCTGCTGCAGAGTCACTTCCAGTAGGAGCTTGTTTGTTTTACGTCTCATCCGAAGGACGGAGCACAAGGTTCAGTGACTTGCTCAGGGTCACACACACACACACACAGTGAACCAGGAACCATCCTGGTAGAAACAAACACAAGATCTCTCGCTTTACTCTTTTTCTTCTGACATGGCTTATCTGTCATTCCCTTTTAAATAGAATAATACATGAAAATCAAGGTAGTTGGTGTGTTCCCCGGGCAGGGTCACAGACAGACTGACTCGATACTAAACGGGTCCCCAGATTTTCAAATATATTCAGATTAAATAACACCGTGTAACAAATTTTTTTTTTTTTTTGGTTCCTGGGTAGTAAGTGTTATTTCCTAATTGCTTATGCCTCAAAAGTAAAGAAAATGGCTATTATTCCCAACAAACTTTGCTTTTGTGACCAGGACAGTGATATTTTGAAATTTACCTATTTTCCAGAACATTCCAGATAGATTCAGTGCTGAGTAAACTTGGAGTAACTTCTAGAACTTTCTAGAACTTTCCAGTAATATAAATAGTAGTATAAATACAGGGGCCTTAAGCCCACCAGTTCAGTTTAGTTCCAGCTGCCTAAGTGGATACATATCTGCATTTTTCTGAGATGGCATCAAAGTCATAGGAGACTTCAAAATGGTGGCATTCCTGATGGGTCTCCAAGGCGGTTTTACCAAGTTTCCCTGCTATCTTTGCCTTTGGGACAGCAGGGACACCAAGGCGCACTACCACAGACAGGACTGGCCACAGCGGACCGAGTTCTCTGTGGGGAGGAACAACGTCAAGTGGGAGCCACTGGTGGACCCCCGGAAGGTGCTGATGCCACCACTGCACATCAAATTGGGCCTTATGAAACAATTTGTCAGAGCTCTAGATAAGGAGTCGGCAGCCTTCAAGTACCTTCAAGACTTTTTCCCTAAGCTGTCTGAGGCAAAGGTCAAAGCCGGTGTCTTCGTCGGACCACAGATAAAGAAGATCCTGGAGTGCAATGAATTCCCCAAGAAGCTCACTAGTAAGGAGAAAGCAGCTTGGATCAGCTTTGTCGCAGTGGTTCGGGGCTTCCTGGGCAATCACAAGGCCGAAAACTATGTGGAGCTGGTTGAGACTCTGGTGAAGAACTACGGCACAATGGGCTGTAGGATGTCCCTTCAAGTCCATATCCTTGATGCTCATCTTGATAAATTCAAGGAGAACATGGGAGCGTACTCGGAGGAGCAAGGCGAGCGCTTCCACCAGGATATACTGGACTTTGAACGCCGCTACCAAGGACAGTATAACGAGAACATGATGGGAGACTACATTTGGGGGCTGATTCGTGAAAGTGATTTACAGTATAATCGTAAATCTCGAAAAGCTACTCACTTCTAAATCTTTTGTAGTCATTTTTGTATTACTTTAGTATAAATACATGTTAATTTGGATTCACATGTTTTTTTCTGACTATGTGAACGAAGAGACACAAATTTGCCCGTTTTCTCATTGGAAATAGGTAAATTTCAAAATATCACTGTCCTGGTCACAAAAGCAAAGTTTGTGGGGAATAATAGCCATTTTCTATACTTTTGAGGCATAAGCAATTAGGAAATAACACTTACTACCCAGGAACAAAAATTGTGTTACATAGCGTAATAGTATTTAAATCTTAATTCAGAAATAATGTATTTTTAACGGAGTAAAAACGTGCCGCTTACCGTGCCCAACTCACCCGGGACGCGGCTGCTCTGGACCCCTTTTTTAGTTGTCATTGATTATATTGATTGAAATTTCAAAAGAAGTTTAACAGCCGTTTCGTGTTTTCAACTGTTTCAGACTCGGACTTAACTGTTTTTTTATAGCACTTATTATAAATTATTTAAAAACGTTCCTGCCTCGGTCTCGGTCTGTTGCTTCACAGTGGATTCCATCGCTCGGTCAGGAGCTCCGGAGGGTACCGGCGAGCCTCGGAGTCGGTCTGCTGCTTCACAGTGGATTCCATCGCTCGGTCAGGTGCTCCTGCGTGTACCGGCGAGCCTCGGAGTCGGTCTGTTGCTTCACAGTGGATTCCATCGCTCGGTCAGGTGCTCCGGAGGTATCGGCGAGCCTCGGAGTCGGTCTGTTGCTTCACAGTGGATTCCATCGCTCGGTCAGGTGCTCCGGAGGGTATCAGCGAGCCTCGGAGTCGGTCTGTTGCTTCACAGTGGATTCCATCGCTCGGTCAGGTGCTCCGGAGGGTACCGGCGAGCCTCGGGGTCGGTCTGTTGCTTCACAGTGGATTCCATCGCTCGGTCAGGTGCTCCGGAGGTACCAGCGAGCCTAGGGGTCGGTCTGTTGCTTCACAGTGGATTCCATCGCTCGGTCAGGTGCTCCGGAGCGTACCAGCGAGCCTCGGAGTCGGTCTGTTGCTTCACAGTGGATTCCATCGCTCAGTCAGGAGCTCCGGAGGGTATTGGCGAGCCTCGGAGTCGGTCTCTTGCTTCACAGAGGCAGCACTACCGCGGTCCTCATGCTTGCAGTCTGCATTTAATTCTGCCGTCTAGTTCAGGACAGCCTGCCTAACTGGATTCAAATTAAAAAAAATACACACAATGGAAACGGTTCAACATAATTTATTTATTTTTTATGTTAAAATGTACAGGAGTTCTTTTGAAAGTACTTGATTCCATACAGGGGAAGAGAAGGGAGACCGAGTCGAACTGCACAGGGTTCAGCATTGCCTCCCTCACAGATCACAACGCACCATGTACAATTACAAAGAATACAAAAAGAGAAAGCAATAGAAAACAGACAGGAATACACTCAGCTCCTTTTTACATGCGGCTTTCAAAGGCATCGGGAGTCGTCCTATACACAAAAAAAACAAAAAGAAACCACTAGAGAACTTCAGATTTCTGTCTTTTTCTTCTTAAAATAGCTTTTAATATACTACAACAAAGATAGAAAATTCTAAAGATGAGATGGAACGGAACGCTTAAAGGCATCGTAGTCACTAAAGAGTGAGCTTACAACTTTTTTTTTTATTTTTAATTTTTTTAATAAGATTTACCCAAGTATCCTGCTAAAAAATATAAAGTGAAACAAACAAAATGACAAGTACCAATATTAATATGTAGGATTTTTTTTTTCTTTTTTTTTTATATTATAGAAAAACATTTTCTCTCTACAAGTTTCTAAACTCGAAAACAATAAAATAAGAGGTCAGCTCTTTTACAAAAGGAAGCTGCCCCGATTGGAAAAATTCAGAAAAAAAAAACCAAAATAAAAAAGTCTAATATTTTTACAGTCTCCTCCCCTCCCGTTTAAAGTTAGAACATTGAAACAACAAGCATGGTATAAAACATCACGATTAAATGAACAGGTTAATGGTATGAATCACAGCTGAACGGGTTCAGGATTGAACCACAGCCGGTACACTTGGGGGAGGGGGGCGTGGCGGACATTTGACTCTCTTTTTTCACCCTCAAGTGAACTCTTCTTGTCTGGCAGACTCAAGGGCTTTGCTGGACACGCAGTTAAAACGCGGCTCGATGTCGCGCATTGAAAATGTGTGTTAACAGGAAGCACAGAACAGTCATATTCTCACCCAGGAAACGGTTTATTATTATATTCATCTAAAGAAATAATACTTTCTAGTTTTAGGCCGAGGCTACACAATTATTATTTTTTTTGTTAGTTTTTTTAATGCTGAGGTCTGGCCAGCAGTATATCAGAAATCTAAGACTGGAAGATGTGTCCCAGTGAATTCACTCAAACCAGCCTTGTTACTGCATTTCAGTACGGAGTTCAGATGAGGAAAAATAACACAAACACATCCAGAGCAGCGACATCTTGCTTTCAGTCTGCTCTATGAGAATGCCAGACAAGTCATGAACCTTGTTTTTGTATTTCCCCCTCTTACAAAAATAAACTCAAGGCATACAAGTCCAAAGGCTCCCCGCCCCCCTCCCTCATTTCTTTCTAAACTCCTGGGCTGCACCGTTCACTGTGGAGGGACTGGTTCACAGAGAAAGCCCAGAGTATGAAACCCCTCACCTGGGACTAGAGCAGACTCACCCCCTCACCTGGGACTGTCCTGACTGGAGCAGACTCACCCCCTAAACTAGGACTGTCCTGACTGGAGCAGACTCACCCCCTCACCTGGGACTGTCCTGACTGGAGCAGACTCACCCCCTAACCTAGGACTGTCCTGACTGGAGCAGACTCACCCCCTCACCTGGGACTGGAGCAGACTAACCCCCTCACCTGGGACTGGAGCAGGGGTGTCAAACTCCAGTCCTCAAGGGGGGGCCGCAGGGTCTTCTGGTTTTCATTCCAACTTAAGCTCTCAATTAACATAATTGATCTAATTATTTTTTTGTTCAATTGGACATATTTAATTTTACAGCTGATGATATAAACAATCAACTTGATTCAGACCTACAAAACATTTTGAGGCCTGGAGAGAAGTGTTAAATGTGTCCAGTTAATCAAATAATTAGACTAATTAAGTAAGTGAGAGCTCGGGGTGGAGCGAAAGCCAGGAGACCCCGCGGTGCTCCGGACCCGGGTTCAGATGCTCCTCAGCGCAGCAGACCCTGTGGCCTCCAGTGTGGGTAACAGGGTGACGGTGGGTTTTCAAACAGAGTGCTTTTAACATCTCCCCGTCATGACTTCTAGAATAAACCTTTTCAGATAACATAGAAAATAAAAAAGGATGTGGAATGCACACAAAGAAACAAAACATTAAAAACATTTCTTAAAAAAAAAAAGCAGACTTTACATTTCTACATTTTTTAGTTGTTGTTTTTTTTTTTTCTGTAGGTAAGGCTTCCTATTTCAATGTAAAGATCGTGTGCCGGGTTCTGAAGTCTTCAAATCCATCGCTTGTATGGATGGTTTGTTTATTTGTTTCCTCTCCACCCTCACATCATCTTCATCATCTCTCCACTTTTCTTTTCTTAATTAAAACACTTCAGTAAAAAAAGACCAGGCTTTTCCAGAGGAGAGAGAGAGAGACACAAAGAGCACAAGCTGACCTGCCCCAGTCACAGGGAGTGCCCTTCGAAACAGAGGTCCGTCATTTCTTTCCTTTTGTATTTTCGCCACCGGAGGAAAGTCAAGCCTGTTTCTTTTATTTCTCTCGTTAAGTCATTCACCCCCCCCACCCTCGCCTTATGAACAATTTGTTTGTTTCAGCCCCCTCCCTCCCCACTCGCAGGCTCATCTGCTCATGTAAGGCGACTGCTTGGGGACCCCTGCGTTCATGTAGCTGTGGTGGGAGGGCCCCGTGTACATCATGTTGCCGTGGTGATTCGGCTGCATAGGCTGCTGTGGGTAGCCCTGCCCCCCCATCATGCCCATCTGCATCTGCATGGGGTACTGGGCGGGCTGGTTCATGTAGGCCGGGTTGGTGTGGTAGCTGCTGTTCATCATGGGCTGGCCCATGCGATAGCTGGCCTGCATGGCGTTGAGCGTGTTCATGTTCATGGAGTTCACATTGTAGGCCTGGCTGGGCATCAGGTTGGGCATCATGCCCCTCTGCACCGCCAGCGTCCGCGGACCCCCCTGCATGGGCCCCCCCCGGCTGTACAGCTGCTGCTGCTGTTGCTGCTGCTGCTGCTGCTGCTGGTGGGGGGAGGGCCCCGAGGGCAGCGGGGCCGACTTGGAGCGGATGGAGATGTGGCCCTTGACCGCCATCTGGCCCTGCAGGCGCTGTGTGTGCGGGATGCCCAGGTTGGCCCCAGGCATGTTGCACTGCAGCAGCGGGGAGCCCAGGCTGGGGGGCGGGGTCATGGTGGCCTGTGCCTGGGGGTGCGGGGAGGGGGCGAGCTGGGCCAGGCCGGCCGGGTTGGACAGGGAGACGCTGGTGGCGTAGGAGACGGCCGGGTGGCTGTAGGGCATGGCGTGCGGGTCCATGATGGTGTTGGTGAGCTGCTGCAGCTTGGCCAGGCTGAAGGTGGCGGAGGGCTGGGAGGAGTAGCCGCCTGCCCCGAAGTCCTGCCCCATCCTCTCGTACAGGCTCAGGGCGCCCGAGCTGCCCGATTCGGGGATCTCCATGATCATGGGGGTGGAGGTGAAGCTGTTGCCCATGCTGCACTGGGACAGGGACGGCTGCTGCTGCTGCTGGGAAGCGCGGGGATGAGGAGGGGGAGGGGGCTGGGGAGGAGGGGCTGTCTGCTGCTGCTGCTGCTGCTTCTTCTGGGGCTGCTGGTTGCTGCTCGGGGGCCTCTCAATCACACAGCTCTGCGGAGATTTGATTTGAAGATTTGAAGAAGACTGAGGAGGAGGAGGTGGTGGGAGAGGGGGAGGAGGAGGAGGGGGTTGAGGCTGCATTAAACTACAACTGCTGTTCATCCCGGTCATCTGGGTGATCACACAGCTACTGCCAGAGTTGCTGCTGCTGCTGCTGCTGCTGTTGCTGCTGTTATTATTGCTGCTGCTGCTGCTTTGGGACAGAACCCCCCCGGAAGACGTCAAGCCTCCTCTCGCCCCATCGCCGGCCCCGAAAGAGCAGCTGTTGGCCTGCTGGTTGGCCTGGTGGTTGATGATGTTGTTGGCGCTGCTGCTGCTGCTGCTGCCCCCCATGCTGGAGTCGTAGCTGCTCGGGTTCTCATAGTTCTCCGTGGTGCTCTCGATGCTGCCCAGGTCGCTGAAGCCACTGTCCACCACCTGCTGCGAGTGATCGGGCACCGAGGGCACGTCCATCATGGGGCTGGTCTCCATGTTCTGCAGGGAGGGAGCCGAGAGGGAGCCCTGCTCGGGGCTGATCTGGGTGTAGCCTCCCCCTCCTCCTGATGCTCCTGCCTCCAGGCCTGGGGGCACGCTGGGGCTGCTGGCCGAGCGCACGGACTGGCTGGGGTGGGGGTGCCCCGTGGAGACTGGGCTGGCGTGGCTGCAGTCCTCCCCCAGGGACAGGGAGCGGTCCCCCTCCTCTTCCTCCTCCTCATCCTCATCCTCATCCACCTGGTTGTAGCTCTGCAGGGTCTGGCAGGCGGCCAGCGTCTCCTCGCAGTCCTGGTAGGCCCCCTCTTCATGCTCCTGGGTCAGGGACTGCACAGCCTGCACCGTCTCCAGGTCCAGTTCGCTGCTGTGGTGCTGGTGGTGTGGGTGGTGTGGGAGGTGATTCAGATGGTGATGTTGATTCATCTCTTCCTGCTCCTCTTGCTGCTGTTGCTGCTGTAGTTCTGGCTCCATCAGGCTGCTGCTGCTGCTGCTGCTTTCCTTGGCCCCGTCTCCTCTCCTTTCCTCCTCAACCTCCGGAACGTGAATCTGCTCCAAGTGCGTTTCGTTGGGAACCTGCTCTTCCTCAGAGTCCACACTGTTTCTGATCCCCTCCTCCTCCTCCTCTTCGTGGTTGTTCTCTTCAGTGCTGGTGTCTAAAGCAGAAGCAGTCTCCTGCTGCCCCCCTGCTGGCTCTCTCTTGGCAGCCTCCCTCTCCCTCTCCGCGCTCGTTCCCGTTGCCGTTGGATTCTTAATCTCCAGGGGGCCGTCGTCTTCATCATCTGCGTCATGGTCGTCGCTGGGGTTGCCCCCGGCCGCCTCCTCCCTCTCTTCTTCCTCCAGCTCCTCTTCCTCCAGCCTCCCTCGCCTGCCTTCCGGGGACTTGGGGAGAGCGAGAGGGAGCGGGAGCGGGAGAGGAAAAGGAGGGGGCTGCTGCTGCTGCTGCTGCTGCTCCTCCTCCTCCTCCTCTTGTTCCTCTTCCGTTCCTGTGTCTTTCAGCTCGGCCGCAGGGCTCCCGGAGCCCCCCGGAGCCACCACGAGTGTCTTGGACGCGCTGCTCACTTTCTCCCCCTCCTCCTCTGTTTTCTTGTTTGCCTCTTCTAGCTGCTGCTGCGTCCGTCTCTTGTGGATCTCCCCGCACTCCCTCTGCTCTGCGGCCCGTGCCTCTGCCTCTCTCTGCAGGTAGTAGCTGCGCGGCTTCCTCCCGGGCTTCATCTTGGGCCGGGCTGGCGGCGCCTCTGTCTTGGGGCTCCGGTCCTCCTCCTCAGCTGCTCCAGGCTGCCGCCCAGGATTCCTCTTCCAGTGCAGGGGCTTGCGGCTCTTGCCCTTGGGCCAGCCTTTCTTCTTCTTCTTCACCGGCGTCGCTGGCTGCAGTTCCGAAGGCTCCCCGTCCAGGTCCGGTTTGCGCAGAGTCCAGACGGGCTTCAGGACCGGAGTGTCTGAAAGGAGAGCAGGAGGAGAAATGCTGTAATAATGCAGCTTCGCAGAGAGCCTTAAAAACTACCGTGTGTTAAACAAGCTTGAGAGCAGGATACAATGAGTAGAGGAGTTTGCAATGTTCCAGTGAAAAATACCAATTACACTGGTGACTTGTAACCCACTAAGTGATCAGACAGCAGCATCTTCATAATATCTGGTTCAGTATTTGTGAGCATATTACAATAAATTAAATAAATAAATAAAATACATACATTAATAAATATCCTTGTGCCCTACTGCCAAACAAATAACATTTCCTGAAAACTGAAATATATTTTCAAAGTGTTCGATGGTAATATTGAGCAGAGGAGACCCTCACTGGTCGGTTCCTCACCTTCCTCTTCGGACTCTCCCTCACGCTGCCGCTGCTTCCTCTTGCCGGAGGGCGTCTGTCGGAGAGCGGCTCGGGGGGGCAGGCAGCGGCGGTACCCCCGTGTGAAGGAGCTCTCCAACGTGGGCTCCAGCCGTGGCATGGACCTCTCCGAGTCCGAGTCCACGAAGGGCTCGTCCAGCACCTCGGTGGTCTCCGAGATGGTCTCCGTGACGACGCTGCTGTGGGGGTGACTGCGCCTCCGCACTCGCCGCTTCCTGAGAGGCTTCTGAACAAAAGAGAGGCAGAGAGAGAGAGAGAGAGGCGGGGGGCAGAGACAGACACAAATAGAGAGTTAGAGACCGACAGAGACAGATTGTAGGACTACAGCAAATACTATACAGGGATGGAAGTAAGACTCCCATTGCATAGCAGTTTGATCCATTCCTCGTTTCACTTTAATAAGACACACCTGAGCTTGTTACCTAGACACACTGGCTAGTAGTAAACTAATAAATAAAAGTTTCTAGCTTAAAATTAGAACTTTTTAAATGTTTGTTATTAAATATCTGCTTCAGACTGATTTGAGGGAGAATCTGCAATGAAATATAGAAAATCACCCGGAACCACGGTTCATGTTACATTCCAACATTCTCGCTGCTCACATGAGCGATGAGAGGACTCTGAAAGATCAGGGGAGCGTGCGCTCGTTACCTTGCACTTGAGTGTGGGTTTGGAGAGCGCGGGCGGAGAGCTGGCTCCCTCCTCCTCCTCCTCCTCCTCCTCCTCCTCCTCGCTGCTCTCGCTGAAGCACCTGCTCCTCTGGGTCTCCGCGGCTCCCTCACTCAGCCTCCTCTGCGGAGGCCTGCCCACCTGCCTCCGGGGCCCCCCCTCGCTGAGCCGTCTCTTCAGAGCCCCCTTCTGGCCCGGCCGACCCCTCCTCCTCGGGGGCTCCCCACCTTCTCCCAGCCTCCTCTTGGGGAGAGACGGCTTTCTGTCCACCGCAAGCAGCGTAGGGGGGGGCTCCTCCTCCTCCTCTTCCTCTCCCTCTCCCAGGGACTCCTCTGCTGCTGCAGCCGCTGCCTTCCCTTTCAGCCAGAGGCGCCCCCGCTTCCTCTTGCCCCTCCTGCCACGCCGGGTCTCTCCGTTGGTGGTGGGAGGGGGTAGTGGCGCCGGGTCAGCTGTGAGAAGGCGGCTGGGTTGACCGGAGGGGGTCGTGGACGGGGTCTTGCTGTTGGATAACACGGAGAACCGCTTGCCACCCTCTTCCTCCTTCTCCCACGAGTTCAGTAAAGGAGCTGCATTCTGCTTGCTCTGCCAAGGATACAAAAAAAAAAAACAGGAATTAGAAAAACAGTTAATACATTGATTTGTATTCTTTTTATCATCATGTTGACCAGGACTGCTGTTTTGTGATTGCTTTTTTTCCAAATGTTTGCTAGTTAATTCAATTGGCTTCAAATGAAAGCAGTCGAAGAAATTATTAAATGTCTCTAAAATATCAATTCCAATTCCTTTCAAAGCATTGGGAATTGAATTTAAAACAGGAATTGACCCCGACCCTGCCCAGTACTGACAGGGGCAGCTTTGAGCCTGACTCTGCAGTGTGAACTGACCTCCTTGCCGGGATCTCCTCCCCCCTCCTCCTCCTCCTCCTCTGACAGCACAGTGTTGGACACGATGACGGGGGTCCAGTGCAGACTCTCGGGGTGCAGCTCGATGTGCCGAGGCCGAGCTCGCAGCCTGGCCATGTGCTCCAGGATCATCTTCTCTCTGCGGAGCAGCACGAGCCTGCAGGGGGAGAGGCAGGAGAGTCGAGAGTGGATTCAGGACAGAGCTCACTGGAGACCCGAGTCGCCTCTGCAGCACAGTCACCCAGGAGGAGTATCCGTGAATACTGATTCATGCAGGCATCGTAAGAATGCAAACAAGCAAACTGCTGACATCATTAAAGAGAGTGTGTCAAACAAGACGCCCACTGCACAGCAGTTTGATCCACTACTTGATTTTACTACAAGTTTAATCACACACACCTGAGCTTGTTACCTATACACTGGGACTGGTATTACAAACCTGGAATGGGTGACACTGCTGTGCAATAGCAGCTGGTTTAATAGACCTGGATTAGCACTAGGTGTTGGACTTCTTTGCCTAAAGCAAGGAGTAGTGTGAATCAGGGTCTGTGAAGCTAGCAGTACGAGTGTTGATTCCCACGCCCCGGGCTGGCGTTTGTTATGTTTTGCGGTGGACCCGGCTGGCTGCTTACCGGCCCCCGCGGGGCTCCAGCATGCCCAGCTGCTGCAGCGTGGCGGTGATGTCCTGGGGGCAGATCCCCGTCAGCTTGCTCAGCTTCTTGATGGTCAGCTGCTTGTCGTGGCAGCGGTGAAGGCACTCCAGGAGGACACTCTTCCAGTACGCCATGTAGGAGAGGCGGCCCAGGTCTGACAGAGGCTTCTCCGGGGAGCCAGCCCGGCCTTCGCGCTTCGACAGCAGGTAGCCTGCGGGAGGGGAGGGGGAGAGACGAGGGTTACACCCGGGCCATCATTCTGACGGAATACATTTCAAGCAGCGTTTGTTTGAATATCTGTCCCAGGACTATACTATAAAACAAACTTAATTTACAGTTAGTTGTGAGAGTGTACTTTGTTGTGGTGGACTTTAAGTCCCAGGCAACACCACATTGCAGAGCAGTTTGATTCCTGGTTTTACTATGAGTTTAATAATCACACACACCTGAGATTGTTACCTAGACACACTGAGGCTAATCAAGCTGGTAGTAAAATCTGGAAAGGCTGAACCTGCTGTGCAATAGGAGTCTTATTCCCATCCCTGCACAACAATCATTTATTCCCCCTCCCTGTAAAATCAAAGCCAGAGAGGTCTGTCTGAAATGCACAGAACTCAAGTACACCACTACACTTGCTCTATTAAACTGCAGATTATTCCAGTGAGTCAGGAGAGGTTTGAGCTTGTCCCTTTCGAAGCTGCACTTTATGTCGCCTGGTCAGTGAGTGTCGAGTGCTCTTTCCGTCACTCCCGGACAGTCAGTACTCACTGAAGTCGATGAGGAACCGGCCGTAGCCCTTGCGCTGGTACTGTGGAAGAATCATGATGCAGGACACGTTGTACTTCTGCTGACAATGCTTCTCCTGAACGAAGCAGAGGGAGACAAACAGAAAAAAACACTGAGATCTGCACTGCATGGAAACAGGGCGAGAGAAACGTCACCGAGCTACACAAAACCCATTTGAGAACGTCAGGGCCGCAGATCACACACTTGGAGAATTAGAAGGGGAAAATCGAACGCCCCGATGATGCAGCGCACTGTCAGGTGACCCACCTTGGAGAAATACCCGACCAGGTGGCAGCCCTTGGCATCGTTCTGCGTCAGCACGTAGAAGAGGAACGGCTCCACATCATAGTAAAGCGTCTTGTGGTCCAGGAAGAGCTTGGCGAGCAGGCAGAGGTTCTGGCAGTAGATCGTACTGACGTTTCCGTCCACCTGAACACAGGAGAGAGGAGTCAGAGACTGAGCCACACAGCAAGAGGAGAGAGAGAGAGAGGGAGAGAGAGAGAGAGAGAGAAAGAGAGAGGAGTGAAAGAAGAGACAGAGACTGAGCCACACAGCAAGAGGAGAAACACGAGAGAGAGAGAGAGAGAGAGAGAGAGAGAGAGAGAGAGAGAGAGAGAGAGGTCAGAGACTGAGCCACAAAGCAAGGGGAGACACACACAGGAGAGAGAGACAGAGACAGAGAGACAGAGAGAGAGATACTACCTGCTCATGAATTTATTTATTTATTTATTTATTTTTTTAAATAATTCTTTCTGATGAATGAATGAATCCCAGCAGGCAAAAAAAACACTAAGCAAAACAGAAAGCAGTTGCACAGAGACACTGACCTCGAACACAGAGACGTTGCCTTGCCTATAGATCTCATTGGCAGGCGGGTGGAACCAGCCACACTTCCTCATGTGCTGGTAGAGGATGCTTCTGCTCTTCATGTACCGGAGACAGAACTCACACAGGTACAGCTTGGGCAGTCTGGCAGAGAGCAAAGCAAGCCAAACGACAGCGTCATTGTAAACCATGAACAGCCAAACGAAACGCCACATTTCAGGACGCTTCGGATCCACTACATCTGACTTCTCATCTCTGGCATTCTGAGGACATGGAGCACGGCGCTCGCTATGCGTGGGGTTATTTATTTATTTGAAATGAAACATGATACAGTATTCAACTTTATTCAAACACCTCAAGATTTGTCATTTATATCCTTTATATACCTACCTGCATGAAAACCACAGGGTGTGAGAATTTCAATTTCCACTCAGTAATCAGTGATATAGAAACAATAGTGAAAATGTTCGACCTCTTTGTGCTTTAATCAGGCGTCTTAAACAACTTCTAAAAAGTCTCCTGCATTTTATCACGTGTGGCTCCGTGTTCCTTTTCTCTCACTATTTTAAATTAAACACGTGCGGTCTATTAAAATCATCCATTAAATGAGAGAATCGCTCACTTGCCTGTTTTGACAGTTACATTGGTTTGATTTTATATGCAAAATAAATCCAATACAGAAGCAATGGGGTGTTCTAATAAATTTGCGCACTACTGTCAATATGTACAGTCAGAACTAATTTCGCTTCATAAAGTTTAACGAAACCTGCTGAATAATGTTACGTTAACATATTGAATTACACACCGCTTTGGAGTTTTCCAGATACTAACAAATTGAAAAATGTGAAAAATTTCAAAATCTAGCTTGAAATACTACTGTATCACTATTATGGCTTCTGGTAGACACCTGCAGTATAATTGTGTAGTTTCTTTGATTACATGATGATAAATACAAGATCTAAATTAAGTTCGTATTTTTTTTTTTTTTTTTTAAACTATCTCAATCTTAATTCTAGCTGATGTGAAACCTTTGGCCAGAGCTGTACAGCTGACCCTGTTTGAGGGGTCTTCACATTTCACAAATCTGGGTGATGGAACAAGACAGGAAAAAATCAACCACAGTTCAGATAGCAATGACTTCTGTTAAAATATAGTATTTGTTTTTATTGTTATTACAATGTTGAAGGGACATCTGATGCGGACGCACGCATATTCTTTTCAGTTGTTAAACTCAAGTCCTTGGTTTTTCTTTTTTTATCGGTTCTGATTTGAATGGAAGTTGTTCCTTTTTGATTAACTTATGCACAACAGTGTTTTTAGTTATCGTCAGTTAAAAAAATAATTATGTTTGTTATTTATTTTGAAAAAATAAACCGTCATTGCATCGATTATCGTTGATAAATGCCTATAAGATAATCAAATAAGAAATGAGGTTGCAGATTGCAGCACTATGGTCAACTGTACATACTAAACTCAAACTCCAGAAGTGAAGTGCGCAGTGAGAGGAGGTGTGATACACCTGCAGGTCCCTGTCCACAGAGAGGGACAGCACTGGCAGGCCCTGCTGGTGACGGGCCAGTCTGTATCAAATCAGTGCCAGCTTACAAACTAGCAGCCTGGCTGTCTAAATACAACTGACCTGGCCCTGCAGCTGCATGCAAATTGTACCAGCCAGACCTGAAGCATGCTATGATCTACAGCTCTAAAATGTGCTTCTGTCTCAGCCACAGCACCTGAAACCATGGCAACAGACACAACTAAACAGGATGTGAACCTCGAATTAGCCCCTATCTGTAAGCAAAGATGAAAGCAGAGAGGTGGCAAGTGTAAACCACATTGTACGCACACTGCGTCTGTATGGAAAAGTATGTCTGCTGCCAATTTCAGTTATCTTCTTTTATCTTCTGCTTAGTCTAGTTATATTTAACTCCCCGTTTTTTTTTTGGTTCAATTGTGGTTCAAGTATGGTGTTGGAGATTCAAAATAATTTCAATGTTATTTTCATTATCATTATTATTATTCTGTATGCGTTGTATGAAAACAAGTCACCGATGTTGATGAAAAATAAATCTGAGCCATGGTTTCCTAATAGCTAGTGCAAGCTTAACAAATTAAAAGCAAGGAAACGGGAATTCAAAAGCAGAGAAAGCCTTAAGCGCACTTTCACATTTCACATGAACTCCACAGCACCTGGGCGTCTGGGGACACTGCCAATCGGCTTGGCAGAGCTGGAGCGTTTACTTTTGCTCTCATTGAGTTACATTTCAGGTCACTGGCCTGCAATAATAATAATAATAATAATAATAATAATAAATAATAATAAAAAGCAAGCATGCGGGGAAAACTCGCTTAAAGCACGAGACATCTGCGAGAGCGAAGATTACAAAAGCAGTTTGTTTTATTTATTAAAAGGTTAGGGCTTGCTTTGGGTCAGCGGTAATACTTGAAGTATTAGCTGATGCATTGTACCAGGCTGTGCTGCAAGTTAAGCTTTGAGACTCATCATGTGTACAGCGTTGTACAAGGCAAAGCCAGGGCCAGGCTGTGGTCCTGGGGCTGCAGTGGAAGTGGAGGCTGTACCTGCTGTATTCCTGTGGGTACGGTGAAGAGTACCACGTCTGGATCTCATACTTCCCAAACTCGATGACCGAAGGACAGCGCACCTGTGGATCTGGGGGTCCGGTCACCCCGACTTTCTGCAAATCCGAAACAAACAGACAGATCAGAGATCAGATCAGAACCCTGCATTCCATAATGCACAGTGCCTATGACCAGGGACCAGGTCCTGACAAGGAATCACAGCACATGAATGTACAGCTATGGCCATCACCCTACAAAATGAACTACTTTCACTTCATAAAGTCGAATGAAACCTGCAGAATAATGTGACGTTAACATATTGAATTACACACCTCTTTGGAGTTTTCCCATATACTTAACGAAAAACTGACCAATCAAAAAAATGTGACATTTTGAAATCTAACATGAAACACTGTATAACTATCATTTTTTGCGATATCATTTTGTAGTTTCTTTCATTGCATGACGTTAAATAAAAGATCTAAATGTTAATATGTATGCTGTTACTCTGCAAGTCGATATTCATTAAACCCAGCTCAACCGTCATATTGGACAGAAGACTGTCTGACTCCAGGATCTCAATTGATTTTTGTTGGCAGAGTGAAGTTGTGTAAATGGAGAAGCACCTGCCCAGTGTTCAGCACCATGCCCTTCATAACACCTCCTTCCCAGGTGACCCGCGTTACTGACTGCATGTCACTTCATGGACTGATCATGAACACAGCGCTCTCTTTTCCTGGGCAGGTTATTAAACTACTACCTTGTCTTGAATGGAAACTTACAGCTTGTGTAACCAAAAGGCATAGTCTGCTCAATGAGAGACCAAACAAACAGAGAACACCAATGCAGGTTCTCTTTTATCTAATTAAATCACATATTAAAACAAAGTTTGACTCCCACCCCCCGAAAGAATTACTGATGAGGATCTGTAGTGAATAGCTTTTAGAATATAGTCCAATGTGTCAAAGCACACACACACACAAATATGCAATGGCACAAACTGCAAAGCACTGTGGAGTCTTACTGCAAGACAGACAAAGATCTGCTCTCCAGGGGACATTTACACACACACACACAATTAAATGTTTCAGAATGGGACTACCTGCTCTGTTGCTGCCTCTCCCAGCTCCCTCCCCTCTCCTTCCCAACTCTCTGCCAGCAGGATTCCCAGTGGGAATGCAGAGGCCCGGCTCCAGTACAGCTGCATGCACATGGAGGAACAGCGAAGACACACCAACACGCACGACAACTCTGACACCCGCGGGGCAGACAGGCAGACGGGCTTCTGTGCTGTGAGCTGAACTGAGCTGAGCGCACCAGCTCTGGGGCCCCTCACCCTCTCTGTGAGAGAATACATTTCCGTTTCCCCAGGTGCTGTGCTGACAACAGACCTCACTGCTGCTGCTGCTGCTGAATTCAGTGGTTTAAATCAACCAACTCACTTCCAAAAACTGCACACTTCAAAAGAAGTATTTTAGTTTGTGCGAGTGTAGTGCTAGCTCTTTTCGAGCAGTGTACTTGTGAGAGGACACAAACCAGGGTCGGGCTCAATTCCAATCCATTTCCCGATATATTTTTAAAATCAATTCCCAATTCCATATCCCGATTCCTTTTTTAATCAATTCCAACACGTCACTGACCAAAACTGCAATTAGCGGTATTCTGTTAAAATTAGCTTCTCACAGTGGCAAAGGAATTGGAATTGCCCGACCCTGGACACAATGTCCGTATGGAAACCCCTGTTTATTTAGCAGTCTGACCCCAACGCAGGGCAATGCAGAGACCTCACAGTGATGAATTGAACTGGGTGGAGCCCTGGGTTACACAGCCGGTAGTGAAGCGCTCCACTGGACTGCACAAGAGCCACAGCAAACCAAAACAGCACTTCCCATAGATTGCTATTTTAAAAACAGGGGTCAGCTATCCTTCAGGGGATCCTTTCTCTTTTATTATTCATACCAGATCTCCAGTGATGCCGATTTAAAAGTGAGCTGCATTTAATCTGGGAGCTGCTTAAAGAAAGCAAACGGTTAACTGATGTCTAAAAAGACTGATTAAATTGGTCAAATTTTTCTATTTAAAAGGAGATGCTTTTTCTTGTTTTTAGAACTGGGGCTTGGCTGTAAAACTAAAAATAAACCTTGTTGTGAATTTGAATCACATTGCCTAAAGCTATGACTAAAAAAAAGCTCTTGTGGTTTTCAATGGGGCACGCAAATAAAAACAGAACACAAGAACAGACAAACTCCTCGCTTCCAGCTGACTAAAGCACAGTGCAGTTTCCATCCCCCCCCCCCCCCCTCGAGCCCGTATGCCGAGGCTTGTATTGTAAGCTCAGCCTGCTTGGGGCCTCTCCTGTCTGCCATCCACACACACACACAATGCAAATAAGTCATGCTTCCAACAAGAATCGCAGGGAGAAGAATAGCAGGCTGCTTCCCTCCGCGCTCCTGCACGGCTCCCTGTGGTTCCGGGCTGTCTGCTCTCATTATCAGCCTGCCTGCCTTTCCTGGGATCACAGGGAGTGAGGATGGGAGGGAGAAGGGTAGAAGGACTTTCGTATTCCGATATGAAAATTACTATTTTTATTTTTATTAAACAAGAAGCTGTTCAGAAAGCATTGCAATATGGAATAAAGCAAAACAATGAATTGCTTGCATGTATAAAAACTAGATCAATAAATAATAACCTATTAATACCTATTATAATCATTCAAGCTGCTTGCATAACCTCGCTGCCCCGTTCAATTTATAAAACAGGCTTTAACTTGAAGAAACTGTTAGACCGCATCTCTTTAAGCCTCTACTGACGTTTAACCCTTTAAGGTACAAATAAAAAAAATGCTAACTTTCTTATTTTTTTGCAACAAGCTTTTGCACGAAACGGTTTCAAACGTACCGACAGGTTGGACCTGGTCGGTCATCCGAATGATCGGTTTCCTCCTCGTGATACTCGAGTCGCTCTCAAAATGTATTTTTAAAAAGAAACCGCTAGAACAACATGCGTTCGATTCCTTGTGTACCTTCAGGGGTTAAACAATGAGAATGAATTCCTTGGGATAACCCCCTCGGCAGAGTCAGGGAGTCTTTTCCTTGTAGGGTCAGAGGGCAACAGGCAGCGTTTAGTCACATCAGTCATCCCAGGGGAAGCAGCAGCTTGGAGCTCAGTGCAGGAATGCAGGAGCACCCCCTCCACATGCAGAGGGTGGGAACGCAGCTTTCAAACAGGCAAGCTTCAGGGGGGTTCCATTTTGCAGCATTGTACAGCATTTCAGAGCCATTATTTTGTTTTGGATTAAAACGCCATCAGAAGGACCCCCACCTACGGGAAGGTGGCAATAACCCTTCGATTTCCCAAAAGGTTTGGTCTTGTGTAGGTAGTCACGATGGTTTTCCTCCAGCCTTAATTCAATATAACTTTATGGAGTGACTACCCTGACTCCCAGCTGAGAATGCATACCTGCAGTGCTAGCTCCTGAATGTGCCTGAACAGTTCGATGTCTTTCTCTGACATGATCTCCTGGCTTCCCAGCAACCTGTCTTCACCGTCCCGCCTGTCATCCCACGAGTCCTGATTGTCTGGAGAGAGAGACAATTAAAATGAAAACAGGTGCGTTCGGGACACCTAGGTGTCTCTAATATGCAAGAGACTGCCACGTGATCTTCCATGCAATCTGTCAGGTGGGGCAAAGCGACTCCTTATCAAACCAGACCACAGACCTGCCATTCCCAACATGCTGCATCTTTACTGTTTCGTTTAAATGAATCTAAAATGTATGTGTAGATACAGATATATCAATATATAGTAGTATTATTAAGTGGAGTTGCATGTCTACTTCAAAGTCTCATAAAAATGAAATATAAAAAACAGAAGATGCTCACGCTTGCAAAACAAACAAAAAAAAATTCTGAATGAAATTCGGGTTGTTGGAATATGTGGGTGGGAGGCAGAATCGCTTCACTAACCCTGCTCACAAGTCACCACACCTCAGTGTAAGACACCTGACACTATCCCTACTAAAGAACAGGCTTATTAAAAGCGTGGCCCCGGCTCACCTCCTGGCCAGTCTGAAGTGCTGGATTTGCGCTCCCCTTTCTTCCGGATCCTGTATTGCTCCGAGTAGTCCACCACCTCGCCCCGGGCTTTGCGCCCGTCCGCGGAGGGGGTGAAGAATTTGGTCAGGCCGTCGATGAGCCCTTTGGTTTTTTTGTTGAGCCGGATCCCCGCTCCGTCCCCGAAGTCGAACAGCAGGTGGTCGTCGCCAGGGTAACCCCCTGAGGAGGACGAGGAGGAGGAGCAGGGGGAGGAAGGGGGCGACGAGGAGCCGCGGGACAGTTTGGAGAGCTTGCGTCTCCGCCCCCGACCCAGGCCCGGCCTGCCACGCAGCTTCTTAAAGGGGCCTTTCGATCTGAGGGGACGAAAAACAAACAAACTGCCCTTTAATATGGAGCCTGTGACCGTCTCATACACTGAACTCTCAACTGATGCACTATCCTTGCACTACTATTCTGTCACTGTAATCCTAACTTGTTACTTTTTATCTCGTATTGTATTCTAGTAGTATTTGCACTCACTGTAAACTACACTGTATTTAAATGTTATTTTTGCACTGTAACCTTGTATTGCCCTGGAACCCCTGTAAGTCGCCTTGCATAAAGATCCATTCCTGATTTTACAATGAGTTTCTTAAGACACACCCACGCTTGTTGCCTATACATACTGTAGCTAATCAAGCTGGAATGGATGCAGCTGCAAGGCAATAGAGGTCTTAATACAGAAACACTTGCACTGCACACAGTTGAAAGGAAAGGCTGGTCTGTGATAAAAGGCACATACGCTGCGTTCTGCTTCTTTAACCTGTTCTTGGGACGGCCCAGGGGTGCGGTGTAGCGCCGTTTGATCTGCGCTGCTTTTTTGTGTAAGAGCTTTCTTCCCTTTTTCCGCGGCCGACAGATCTGACAGATCCACATTCCTGTAAAACACAAACATGTTGAAATAATAATAATAATAATCTATTACTGTTTTTATCAAGCGTTTTTGCCCCGTTTGAATGACTTGTCTGACTGCGGCTGATTTTAATAATGCTATTTCTTGTTGCCTTCTGCCAGCACCCCCTTTGTAAACGAGATAGACCTCAAGGGTTCTATCCTGATTAAATAGACATTTAAATGTAATTTCATATTTTGAGATGAACAATATTAATTTGGTTTAGCCTTTGGAATACCTTACCACCACTGTCCCATTGTTTGAAAAGGCATCTCTTGGTGTGTTGCCTTAAGGATGTGAATTGAATTTAAACAGCTGACTAACAAATAAAAATGTTTCTTATTCATTTTAAACAATTACTTTTTAATCCTAATGCTCTGCTACAGCGCTGAGAACCTGGTAATAACTCCTCCACCCTACACTATGACAGAGAGCTGCAGTGTGACACATGCTTGATATTGTGTCTGTTTCAATGCAATACAATGTATACCACATTACAAGAAGACCAGCACTCAGGTCACATCTTTTAAAAAAAGAGGTTTCTTTATTTCTTCATTTTAAATAACGCGAGCACAGACACACTCAGGAAGGCATCCAGCCTCAAAGTGAGTGCTGGTCTTCCTCCAGTAACATGTGATATTTCTCTTTGACCAAAGCACTCGCAGTGAAGTGAATGGACTGCGATTCCAATTGTTCTTTGGAACTGAGCAAGCCCTTTGATAGTTTAATAAAAAGGTATAACGAAATGCAGAAAGCGAATGACATTTGTTTGCGCAATCGTGCGATTCAGATGCGGGGAGCGAGTTCTTGGAAAACCTGATCAACTGATAATTACAGAAGGAAATGTTTTGCTCACCTTTGGGCATCCGTGTGAGTGGAGGGTCGCAGCACTCCATGTGAAACCCGCGGTCACACGAGTCACAGAACAGCATGTTATCCTGCAACACAGACACAAGGAGCAGCTATTAACATGGGGCTCCATGCTAAAACCAACACACACCGGACACAAAGCGGTTAAAGAAAAGGGCTTGATACCAGGAGGGTCCCGGTTCAAATTCCAGCTCAGCCACTGACTCACTGTGTGTGATCCTGAGCAAGTCACTGAACCTCCTTGTGCTCCGTCCTTCGGATGAGGCGTAAAACAAACGAGCTCCTATTGGAGGTGACTCTGCAGCAGCAGCAGCAGCAGTTGTTGATGAAGCAGAGTTCACCCCCTAGTCTCCAAGTCGCTTTGGATAAAAGCGACTGCTAAATGACTAATTAATAATAATTAAGTACAACATTATCACACAGACACAGCACCCGTTACAGCACTGTATAGACACATCACATCCATACATTTTTATTGTGCAGCTAAAGCCTGTATTTTGAATATGACATGTAAACTATTGCAGTTACAGACACACTGTAAACATTATAACCCTCCGACACAAGCAGTATAGGAAATGAGCCCCGTGTGGCAGTCTGTGATGTACAAAGCCCCCCCCCCTGCCTCACAGCTAGTGGGCTGCTTGGTCACCTCGATACAGAGGCAGCTGGTTCAGCCCCTGCTGTTCCCTGGCTTGGCTTGTCACGAGACGCTCCAGGTAGCTGTTTGTTACACACATGATCTATTTTAGGACTGTTCTAATTCAGGAACAGCACAGGAGGAGGCTGGCACTGAAGGACAGGTACACGCTGATCACCACCTCTCTATTGGCCGAGATATATATATATATATATATATATATATATATATATATATATATATATATATATATATATATATATATATATATATATATACACACACACACACACACACACACACACAGTGCTCCCTCGCTATAACACGGGTCTCCAGGGACAAACAATATGAGCGTTTTAACCGAAGACCGTTATAAACGGGGGAGGGGGTGGGGGGGCCCCTTGGATTGCCGCCCCCCCCGTTGAGATCCACTGGGTAAAGGTGATGGATTCACTACTACAACACTTCAGATCAGCTGCTCACGTATAGTTTACTTTGAGTTGTTGGGATCACAAGTTTTTGAAGATTCTGATCAAAGATTGCTAAATGACAAGCTTGGTTTCTTCTCACCCAAACTAAGCTGTATTAATAACAGTCAAACGTTGTTATAATAATGAAAAACACTAGTGGAGGCTTTGAGTAAATTATTGATTTTGCTAATCTGAAAATCTCTTTATAACACAGTGCATGCTCATCCATGCTCCTCTATCTCCCACAGTAAGCAGAGACTATAAAGAAAGAGCAGTCAGTCGCCACTTACCGCATTTTTCCCCTGGTCTTGACAAGAACTACACGTCTTGCACTCTATGCACTGCCACTGCAAGGCTTTCACCCGAACCGTCAACTCTGCAGAGAACTTCAGACATGACGGGTGACCTGAGAGAGAAAAACAACAACAACAGCAATAATAATAAAAATAAATCTACTCCCATTTGTTTTATATCCTTCTCTAATATATCGAACTGTAGTGCAGCTGGAGGCACACACTGGAGTTCAAGGTGACTTTCCTGCGAGGGTTTTTAAAGAATCCACAGGAATGCGAATGGCTGCTGTCATGTAATATTAGTACTATCTTTATTTTATATAGCGCCTTTCATAGTGGACCACCATCACAAAGCGCTTTACAGAGGTAGGTTGTGAACTGTGCATTATATGCAGAGTCATTTACAATAGGACATTGATTTAACATCTCATCCGCAGGACGGAGCACAAGGAGGTGAAGTGACTTGCTCAGAGTCACACACGGTGAGTCAGTCAGTGGCAGAGGTGGGATTTGAACCGGTGACCTTCTGGTTACAAGCCCTGGACTTTAACCACTGGCTCACACTGCTTCCTGAAAACCTCCACTAGCTCTGCTCAACCCTTCATCCCAGTGTCCCAGCCCCACACAGCGCTCCTATCCCAGTGTCCCTGCCCCCCAGCCCCACACAGCGCCCCTATCCCAGTGTCCCAGCCCCACACAGCACCCCTATCCCAGTATCCCTGCCCCCCAGCTCCACACAGCGCCCCTATCCCAGTGTCCCAGCCCCACATAGCGCCCCTATCCCAGTGTGCCAGCCCCCCAGCCTCACACACCGCTGTTGCCGCAGTCCGCGCAGGAGATCAGCTCCTCTGGGTTCTTGTCCCGGTTCTGCTCCTTCGTCCCGAGGCAGAAGCTGCAGATGGGAATGGGCTCGGCAACCGGCTGCAGAGAGGAGGGGAAACAAACAAAAAAACAAACCATCACATGAGAAACTCCATGAAGGTGACAAAGCATTGCTTACAAAGCAGCACTGGCAGAGAACTGAGCGCTGAAATTCACAGCTGAGTCGGGTTTCTTTAAACAATTCGTGGTTCTTTGTTCCTCCGACTGGTCCGTGAAATAAGCAATGCTGTCATTGTTATCTGAGCCCAATTTAATATCCAGCTTAGCTGAAGCAATTCCCACAGGCTAATCTACCGAAGGAACAAAAAAAAAAAAAAGAAGAGTCTAACCTGACGAATACAACACCGCAATGTAAATGATACCTTTTTAATGTAGTGAAGACAAGCCTGGCCTTGTAATGGATTAAACCAACACACCTCCTCACTAAACAGTAGATGGCAGTATTCAATGTAAAGGTGGCTCCCTACAGAGCTCACTGCTGCTGAACAGCGCTGCTAGGTAACTAGAGCCACATTTCCGCTATCCAGTGTTAGTTATCAGATGCATGCTCACATGTTCTTGTTGAGGACAGGTTTTAAAAAAATAATAATTTTTCAAAATAAATTGGTAGGTTGTTTTTGCACAGATAAATCATGAAAAACTCGCAACAAAAATCCCAGCACAAGTTTGTCCAAAAAAAGTGTCTCTTTGGTGAGCTGAGCAAATCGACCACAAATATAAAAACACACTGCAAATCCACATCAACCTCAAACACAGCACAAGCAAATAATATTGACAAAACTTCAGAGCGGAAAACCACCTGTCTGTCTCGCTAGACTAAATACAGCACGTTCCTGACAGGTCATGCTTCCCTAAAACCCTGGTTTTATCTACTAGAGAAGTGAAAATTACAGGAGGAGGGGGAAACTGTGGACTGTCAGAAACAAAAACATCATTGCTCAGTGCATGGTAGAATTATCGAACCCTCTTCAAGTGCTTCATGCATCCTCTAGGTATGCCAGGCTTCCCCGACACACACTGCCCCAGTGCAGCTCCTGTATCAAACTCGCTGCTTGTTAGTCAATTAAATTGGCTTCAAATGAAAGCAGTTGAACAAGCACAACAATGTCTGTAAATGATCAATTCCGATTCCTTCGAAGGAATTGATTTTAAAAATTCTTCAAAAGCAATTATTCACAAGCACAGGCAGCCCCGCCTTTCAGTGAGTTCCCACACTCCTATTGAACGAGTCGCTGGCACGCTGCCTCAGCAGTTGTATCCACACCCTCCCTCTACAGCAGGAGGGGAGTTCTGTTTTCAGTATAATGATCCTTAGCTAGAAAGCTCATTTCTGGCCTGGCCTATGTTTCCCACACAAAGGGACAGTGTGCCAGGCTGAGATACACAGCATACCGCTCTGGCCAAAAGTTTTGCGTCACCTAGAAATTATTAAATAAAGTATACAAACATAATTTAGATCTTTTATTTAACATTGTGTAATCAAAGAAACTACAAAATGATACTGCAAAAGTCACATTTTTCAATTTTATATGGAAAACTCAAAGCTTATGTAATTCAATGTGTCAACCTAACATTATTCAGCAGGTTTAATTTGACTAAGTAAAATTACTTCATTCTATATAGAGGGTGACACAAAACTTTTGGGCAGAGCTGTATAGTCTTACACACACACTTCTTGGCAAAAACACGCAACAGCTGCACCTTCTCCACTGTACTCTAAGCAAAGGAACAACTTGAATTTGTGATTCATTTTATAGAAATATCTTAAAAAACTGGCAATGTAAAATCACCTTCCACCACCAACACCAAAACCACACTGGCAAACCACAAACAGATCAGACATCAGTCACTTCAAATTAAAAACACACAATTCTAGAGCACAAACTTACTTCCCCTAAAGGAAGGAATCTTTCAAACACACCTCCACTTCTGAAACCATTTAATTTGTTTGTTTTTTCCATACGGCTATGCATACTCTTTTGAAGCCCTCAGAACAGTGGTTTCAAAGTGTTCATAGAAGTCGATACGAGGGCTTTCCCAGACTTCAGGGGTCTCGTCATTGAAACAGACCCAGGGAGAGGATTCACTTTCAATGCAAGCAGCGACTACCTCACAGTGCTGTCTGATGAGGATTGTGCACGATAAAAAAAAAAAAAAAAGCTTCTAGCAGTGCCCAAGATGATGAAATCGGGGCCCACGTTAATCTTTGCTGAACTGTGTCGTCCCCGTCCCCCCCCCATATCACTGTCTTATCTTACAGTAAGAAATCGTTTAACAGACACAGAGAACCGGGTGAGAATTACTGGTCAGATAACAGCTGTAATAAGAGGGCTGATCAATCTAGAGCAGAAACAGCAGATTTGATTTCTCAGATTGCTAAAGACTCAATGCTGATCATTTCAGTAAAGCGTTTTAAAAAAGAAAAGGTAGTTCTTAGAAAAAAAAAAGTATATATCATTTTTTTTTTTTTTTTAATCACACATCACCATCTAACCACACTTTGAAACAGATGAAACTCAAATGAGCTGCAATAACAGCCGACCACACCAGCACACTTGACTGAGTTTCTTAAAGCAAAGTGTGTGTTAATCCTCAGGCTTTATTAATCTATTAGCCTCCCCTCAGATAAAAACACAAATAAATGCATCTGTACAATATGTTGTTGTTTCCCTGCAGCTATTACCCCATTTAGTCTCTGAAAATTTCCCCCTCGACAGCATCCTCCACTTCATTACTTAATCGCTCATCATACCACGACTAGCAAAACAGTAAAACATACAAGTACGCACAATTATATTAAAGGGCACCCCCCCTCCCCTCTACAAAACCTTGTTTACAGAACAACGCTTCCCAATTCAACTGTAGAAGAAAGCCATCATAATGCAGCCGCAGCAGCAGCAGGGACCGGGAACATCGATTCTGAAAGCACAGCCCCAGGGACTCCACGCTCCCAGCTCCAGTCTAACGACTAATTAAAAACAATAAATCATACTGAAAACAAGCCGGGTTTTACGGTGGCTGACTGGTGGAAGGTCAGCAGAAGCTGTGGTGAAGTCAAGGAAAGCCTCTCCCGCTCTCAAGCCTTCACTGCTGGTCCGATTAAGCTAAATGATAATGGAAATCACAGTTTATCCGCATCACCAGTTTCCTTTTGATTTTAGGTGACGTTCCTTAAGCTGCGGAGGAGTCAAGTGAAGTGGCGACTCTCCGCGACAAAAATCCAGCGCAGGTGAACCGGGCGCAGAAACGTAAACCCGTGCATGTTCCGAAACAAACTCACCTGAAACTGCTTCATCCTCGCAGCCATTCTAAACAAGCTCTCTTGTCCTGCCAGAGTCAGAGTCTATTTGTTCTATTAAAGCCCACCTGCCTATTAGAGAACCCTTTCCTCCCTGCTCTCGTGGCCGCAGTAATGGGCAGGTTTCACTGCACACTC
This sequence comes from Acipenser ruthenus, assembly GCF_902713425.1. Lineage (NCBI taxonomy): Eukaryota > Metazoa > Chordata > Actinopteri > Acipenseriformes > Acipenseridae > Acipenser > Acipenser ruthenus. The sequence goes on along the minus strand of NC_081225.1, from coordinate 582,598 downwards.
CACACCCTGGGGGGCTCCCTGTGGGATTCGAGGTTGACTTCACTTCAGAGCGTTCCCTCTGCCAGGTACCTGGGACTGCTGATCCAAACTGAGCTTGCAGATTTATTAAGAGCTTAACCCTTCACAGGGAAGTCTACTGCTAACTTAGAGAGGATATACAGAGAGAGACACAGAGAGATCTATATATAAAAGATTAGATTTGCAGTCAGTCTTGTAGCAAAGCATTTAGACAAACGTGCCTTTTTACTGTATGTATTTGTCCACAGGACAAAGTGAATTTAGCATTGCTGCTGATAAGTTTTTGTTTACAGTTCAAACAGACCCCAGGGATGGAAATAAGTCTCCTATTGCATAGCAGTGTCACCCATTCCAGATTTTTACTACAAGACTGATTAGCCACAGTCTATAGATATCATGCTTATGAGTGGCTTATTAAACTCACAGTAAAACCAGGAATGGATCAAACTGCTATGCAAGGGGTCTTATTGCCATCCCTAGACTCTCTGGATACCAGAGAGATGGTTCTCAGAGGCTGTTGAAACTGGAACAGGTGTAAAACACTGGGCTCATTCAGACGCAGTGAATCCCAGTGCCCCTGGGCCAAAAGTGTCCCAGGAAGGGCCGGACGTCCTTCCTTACTCTCGTTTGCAAACATCTCTCCTGGCGCCATGTTATTCTCCTTCTCACAGTGCGAACGTCTTGTTTTCTATCCGAGGGAGTTAATCTGTCAGGTGTAAGTGCCAACATGAGTGACAGGCAGTGAAGCCTTCAATAATTGGAGCTGACAGCCATCACCCCTGACAGCCGGGGAGCATTGTCTCTCTCTCATGTAATCCTAGAGCCATGCTGTGAGCGAGGAGTGGAAACGTGACCCCAGCTCAGGTCCTGGAGCTCCGGTTACCTGCAGAAAATTGCCAAGCGCAGCCCTTAAATCATCCTCATCATCTGCCCAGCTTTTAAGTGGTGTGGTATGAAACCCACACAGCGATCCCTTCTAACCCAACGCAGTCAGGGCGTTTCACCACTACTGAAAGAATGCATCTAAGATGTGTGTAGATGTGTCTTGTGTGTGTACGCATTTAAAATGATACAAAATAAAGAAACACTAGGGGAACAAACCTGGCAATAAGTTTATTTTTTTGTATTGAAAATAACTACAGTATGCTACAATAATTCACATTTTAAAAGGCATCATCCCCATTACTTTTTGTAAGTACATAAAAGAAAAATCTAAAACAGAATGCACAGCGAATAAAACAATAAAAAAACACCACCATCTCCACAGCTTGTTTCTTAGATCCCATTTATTTCATTCACGCCATTAAAACAATGAGACAAGCCCGTTTCCATGCCTATTTCCTTTAAGTAATTGGACATTAGACTACGCTAAAGACGAAAACGAATTTGTTTTATTTCTTCTAAATAATTGATTTCTAAAAAGGCTGTAAAAAGCGCTGTGTGGATGGGAAGCACTCTGAGTAGGAGCAGCAGCGCTCCTTTAATAGGCATGTGCTTGAATTATTGACGGAGAGGGACTGTGCAGGATGCTGCACTCGACAGTGCCTCTGGGAACATACACTCACTTCAATGTGACCCTGGCTCGAAAGAAGCAATGCAAGCAGCAACCCAATCTAGCACTGAATCCAGAGCGACATGCTGCGTCAGGCAGGTTAACACAAAAACACAAACAAAAAAACTAACATTTTTACAAAGCAGCAGCCTTATTAGCCTCGGGGTCATGTTTTTCAATTCCTTCGAAGGAATCGGAATTGATCATTTAGAGACATAATTGTTGTGCCTGTTCACCTGCTTTCATTTGAAGTCAATTTAATTGACTAACAAGCAGCGACTTTGATTTAAGTCATGTGTTGCCGCTGTGAGCAGCTCACTTTAACAGAATGCTGCCGATAGCAATTTTGATCAATGATGTGTTGGAATTGATTAAAAGGGGAAGTTGATTTTAAAAAGGAATTGGAATTGAAAAACAGGAACTGAACCAGATCCTGATTAGCCCACTGAGAGAGTTTTGGTTAACAAAAGCGAGCCCCCCTCACCCCCCACCACCCCTTGGCACAGTGAAATGAGAAACCCTGCGTTTACATGCAAGAGGAACGCAGCAGACACAGGGAATCACACGATCCATCTGCGGATCAAATCGCAAGCCGGCATGAAAATTCACCTCATGTATGAGGTCTGAGGTCCTCAGCAATTCCCATCAAGGTGTTCAGCCAGCCCCCCTCTTAATTCTTTATTGGTTCCGGAACTAGAACAACCCATGAAATGAATACCTATAACCTCCTAATGCTGCATGCTGCCGCACAAGCCCATAAACAGCAAGCAGGTTTCAAAGGGAAGGACGCTTACAGTGTCCCTTGTAGCTCAAATCTACCACTGGGGAATGCATAAAAAAATAAAATAAACTTGCATGTCAACGAACTTCCTGATAAAAGTGGGCGGCTAAACTACAGAAAACCGTCACAAAGGATTTTAAAAAATGCTTTATTTAAAATGGCTCACTATTGGTTCTGGGTTTTCCAGAAGGGTGACAATGCCCCCCTGCTCCCCAAAGCACTGCAGAGCCCCCGCTGTCTGCAGCCTCGCTTCCCTCCCTGCCTCCTGGTTTTCAGTGCTGCGCTCGTCAAAGCTGTGGGATTAATGTGCTCGCTGGTTCAGTAAACTGTGCGGGTCAAATACCTTCCAGGAATCCTCTGTGTGTCTAATAATAGCCAGAGATTAAATCGAGAGCTAAAAACAACTCCAGCACTGCAGCACAGCATCGCATTTAGGCACACACAAAAAAAAAAAGACAGAGAGAGAGGACAGTAGCCAGCAGAGGGGCTTTGTCGTCATCCCCCAGACATGATTATTAAATAGCAGACACAGGTGCAGCCTATCCACCAAGTCATCTCACTTCGCAGATAGCCTATGGAAACGTCCACAGGCTCCTCTGTAAGGATGCTGGATAAAGTCCTGCCCTGTGCTGCAGCTGCGGTGAGCTGTGAAGGTGGCCAAGCTTCTGAGTCTGAACAGAGAAGGAAAGAGAAGGGGGGGGGGGGAAGCTTCCTTCTGACTGGAGCTCAGGAATCACAACCCTGCAGTGATTTTTTTTTTGTTACTACAGCTTAATATTTCTCCAGATCATGTTTAATTTCAGCATAAAATAATTCAACTAAAATACTGGACGACGAAGAGAATCAGCGATTTGGAATCGCCATGCGTGTGTCTGCTCACGCCATTTCTTCCTCTCTATGGATGTGTCAGGTGTTTGTTGTCCGAGGGAGCTGTGAAACAGAGAGCCCGTCCTTGATTTGTTTGCATTCAAGGTTCTCATTAATATGTGCCACACATAGCAGACTTCGAACAGCCCTTAATCCTGACCCCGCCAGCCCTGCTCTGACAGCTCGATCATTGATCACAATGCAGGACAGAGATGCACGCGATTACAGCTGTAACAAACACAGCTCCTAATAGGGCTGCGTGGGGATGAGCGCACAGTTACTGCAGGCAGCGCGGCCTCCAGGGAGAAGCCAATCCCTTTTAAATCGCACACGCAGGCACATCCCTGCAAGGAAAAAAGAGATACAATTACCTGCACTCCGTTCATGATCCGCAACAGAAGAGGCAATTTTAGATCTGCTTTGCAGGTGGAACGAGTACTCAAGGTGGAACAATGTTACTTGAACTGTACAGTGCCTTGCATAGAAGCAGCAGCCCCTTTGATTCTATGATATCTTTACCTAGCATTAGCAAAGGTGAAAAAATAAAATGTGTGTTGTATAGCAGCTTATGCCATTCTAGGTGACTCTGCATTTCAAAATGTTTTTTTGTTTTGTTTTTTTTTAATGGTTACACGTACCTAAGGTTCGTGGCACTGGAAAGACTGTTTTTATGTGTTCAGATCTTCCACTATCCATGCTTTTATTTAGCAGTGAATAGAATACTTTATGACATCACTGTTTTTTTCTGCACTGAGATCGTACTGTGTATTTAAATGTCAGTACACAGTGCTCTATGAAAAGTTCTCCTCAATTCTTGCGGTTTCACAGGAAGGGTGATGCAAATTATATTAAGTGTGAAAAAGAAAAGCAACACCAGCAGCACCAAGAAAGCGATGCATTTTGCAGATATGTTTTTAACATCAACTATAAAACCTCATGTTATAAGAACGGTCAAAACACGGGCCCACTTGACAGCTGATGAGCAGATCCAAGGTTACAAGGCGAAATAATCTTGTTTACTTACGTTCGTTATGTAAAGCTCACATTGGGTACAAAAAAGCTTGACGATGCCAAGGCACCACAGTAGTAATTCTCCACTTGAACTTACACTAATTAACATCTGGAAGGAAGGCTGGAGGGAGGGAGGGATCCAAGTGAACAAAATGGGCCAAGAAACAGTATTTACAAGGAACTCATTTCTAAAGTTTGCAACAAGAAAAGGTTTATCACACACACCCTCCTCTCTCTCAAAAACAAACCACAAGCCTTTCACTGAAGCACAAGCTTCAGACCAGGGGCTAGTTTATAGACTTTCCAAGTGAATTTCAGCCAAACTATCATTCTATCTTAATGTTTTTTTTAAACAGGTAAAAAAAATAAAAAATAATCAGACAGCTTGCTAGCTAGCAGCCTGCTAAGCGTTGGCAGTGCTTGTGAAACCGGCCCCAGGTCCACAAAGACTATGCATTAACATCTCCATGCAATGGAAACACAGAACAACGTCAGGTCTTCAGGATCCCTGCCCCACGTACCCTGAAAGGACCAGGGGCACACCACAAGACCTTAAAAAAGCACACCACCACCAGTTACGAACCTTGTAGCCCCAGAAAACAAACTGAACTAGGCAGGATTTCTAAAATGCATCAAGAAGACTGCCACAGGGCTTGGAGTTCAAGTGAGCCTGTGCACCTCACAGCAAGATTCTGAGTGTTGACTTGAAGCCACGGATGCATTCATTACAAAAATAAAGCCAGCCTTCAAACCTGCTCATGCAAGTAGAGGACGGTTTTGTCTCCAGATCTCGCAGGTAGAGATCCATGACAGCCCGGTGGAGAGTAGCTCTGCTATAGTAGTATGGTTTTGTGAATGCACTGTGTGTGTGTGTGTGTGTGGGGGGGTCTCAAAGGGAACAGCAGCTATTCTTAAATCACCCTCCAGCTCTACTTTGCAGAGGTTTTTTTTTCTGTGTTTTAAAGTTACATCTTATAAAAGGCCCACAGAAGAGAGAGTTCACAGAAAGGATTCTTGGTTGCAGCGCTGGCATTACTCACTTCCTGTCCTTGTCACAAACAAGTTGTGCTGCCAAAGATCAGCCCAGGAGAAGGCTGGAATCTGCACAAACACACACAGAGACACACACACACACACCCACACCTCCACCCAACATTCACCAGGCTCCCAAACACTGCGAGCTCCCAGGACAAGCTTAACCCTTTCCCTCCTCTCTCACACCCTCGCACAGCTCACGTTCCCTCGATTATTAAAGACACAGAGCAATCTATTCAAACAAAACACAGAGCGAACAGCCAGTCTCAGGAATTGCATTAATCGAAGTAAAACCATAAAAAATTGGTAAATAAGTTAATTCTACAAATGGCTCAAACTGCACTGAGTTACATTTATTTGTATTCTATTTTTTAACCCTGGTATCTCAGTCTTATTACCATGCCACTTATTTTGGTACACAATACAATACAATCAGTTTCTCTCAGTTCTGTTGCCAAGGGTGGCAAGGCTTTGACCCCAGACAGACACACAGCGAACCCTAAACTCCCTGTGGCACCTTGCTGAGACGGTGTGGTTTGATCCCTGTCACGCGCTGTGGGCGGGCACTGCAGCCTGACCCACCAACAGCACAGCCCCAGTTACTGTGACCTTTCTATTGTGACATGTGGAACTTCAAGGAAGCACTGCGGCTCCTGGATCTACTGGTCTGCGTGTGTGTGTCTGATCCCTGAACTCCTGGTTCATTATTACAGACCAGGGTATCACAGCTTGTTATTATTACATGCCGTTCTGCTCATGGCAGAATATCACAGGCATCCACAGTTACATAGGAGGGACAGCTAGAAGATGCTGTTTTGGTTGTTTTCTGTCAGGTTCCCCCCCAGACCTGTGGGAGATGCGGTGGTGAGGTTTTGAAGTGGCAGGAAGAGCGGTACCTGTGTGTGTGTGTGAATATCTGCATGCGCAGTATAAATAACGACACTGCCCTCCCTCCCAGCCTGCCAAGCTCCTTATCACAGAGCCAGCGAGGAGTGAGGAGGAAGGAGCCAGCCGCGCCAAGGCTGCTGCGTTCTTACCCAGATCAGGAGGAGCTGGACTCTTAAGGAGTGTAAACTATAATAATAATAATAATAATAATAATAATAATAATAATAATAATAATAATAATAATAATAATAATAGGGACTGAAATAAGACTCCTATTGGATAGCAGTTTCACTAGCAGATTGCTAGTTGCAGGTATAGAAAGACAATATGTTTGTTTTTGTTTTTTTAAACAGCGAGCCAGTAGTCAGCGGTGCTGAACTACAAAACTTTTTTTAAATTTCGCTTTCAGGTTTTATCCAACTATTTAGCTACGGTTACAGTTTAAACAGCACCCGTGGGCTTCACTTTACTCCCATTCTACTATGAAGTTTCATTACCTCAAAACACACACACACACGCGCGCTCGCTCACTCACTCAGGACACCAGGTTCAGCCAAATCAAACAGCACTGAAAGATAAGGAGCACATTAAACACGTATATGCAGATCCACAGCAAGCAGACGGGCGCAGTGCGAACAGAAACAACCAAGAAAACTCCACTTACTCCAGTGCCAAGCAACACAGCCAGCAGCGACACAGGAGACTGAACGCCTTGTCTGGGAGTCAAGGAGCCCCGTTTCATTAGAGCTGAACCAGCGAGAACAAGCAGCTCCCATTTCACAGAAGCCGTCAAGGTAAAAGGGACACTTAAACACCAGGATGACTTCACACCACGTCACAGCTTAACCCATCCTAACAGTCACATTTAAGGGTTTGAAACGTGCCAGCGAAATTAGAAACAAAATCAGCAAGTCGGATTACAACAGTGCTGTCCAAACCGACAAGGACAACGCAGTGCATCTCAGATTACACAGGGTGGATAAAACCAGACACTAAAACAGGCGAAAACACAACTCTGGGCTTCAATAACTCCCTGTTATCGCCCTGAATTTGAAAGGTCCACTGGTGCTGGATTTTACACCCACTCAGGGCTCCTGAGACGCACCACGTCCAACGGAGCTCCTGAAAACCTCTCTCTCCTTCCCTAAATGACACCAGGCATCAGTTCCCATGTTGGCTGAGTAAGGGTTTGCAGAGCAAGTGGAAACGCAGAGCCTGATCCATGCAGCCTCTCAGAAGAGAGACTGCACTTTGCTTTCATCAGGCAAGCAGGAGTCTCTCGTTGGGCATGAGAGAGGAGGATTCTACAGCTGTGGACAAAAGTTCTGCATCACCCTCTATAGAGAATTTACACATTCTGCTTCACAAAGTCGAATGAAACCTGCTGTAGAAAGTTTCATTAACATATTGAATTACCACCGCTTTGAAGTTTTCCATATGCTGAACGAAAAATTTAAAAAATCCTACATTTCTAAATCTGACATGAATTACTACTGTACATAATATATATATATATACTTTTGGCCAGAGCTGCAGAGTAAACATTGCCAATTCAATCCCACAGCTGCAGGATGTCTCCAGGTTAGCAGTGAAGGAAAAACATAAAAAAAAGAAGTAAAGGAAACAAGCCAATTTGAGCTCTGGACAGCATCTGCAAACGTGCAGCTGAGAAGCGTTCCAAATGCAAAGTCAGTGCGTTAGCTTCTCGTAAACAGCTCCCTGCGGCACAATGCTCTCTCTACAAACTGTTCCTAACTTGTTTAAAAAATAAAAAATAAAAAATGAAAAACAATCTGCTTTATAAATTGGATGTGTGATCTGCTGCGAGGCTTAAAACGTGTCAAATTGTTTAGCCAGAGAGGTGTGTGAAATGTTCTATACAAGGCATCACAGCGACTCAAAACACACCACAGGTTTCACTCTGAATCACCCGCAGGGATCAGATGAGCCAAGACTGGTCACAAAACCAACACGGGCACAGCGACCCCACTTTCTTTACTGCATGCCAGGGATGGAAATCAGCACTCCTGCTTTTACTAAGAGTTTAATAAGAATTGTGAGGGTCTGGAACCAACTCCCCAGTAATGTTGTTGAAGCTGACACCCTGGGATCCTTCAAGAAGCTGCTTGATGAGATTCTGGGATCAATAAGTTACTAACAACCAAACGAGCAAGATGGGCTGAATGGCTTCTTCTCGTTTGTAACCTTTGTGTTCTTAAGATACACCTGAGCTTGTTACCTATAGCTTGTAGTAAAACCTGGAATGGGTGAATCTGCTATGCAATGGGAGTCTTATTTCCATCCCTGCATCCCCCTCCGATATTAAAATCTTAGCAAACATTTCTAAAGCTCTTCGTGTCTTTACTGTATTCTGTTTCATACTGAATTCCTGCCAGAACTGTTTGAGTCCATCTGATCTATTTTACAGCTGTTCACAGAGCGAATCCCAGCTTGACATTTCAAGGGTTCTCTACAAACCATCATCATTCATAACTCTATAAATGAATTATATGATATTCAGAATGGTAAAATAAAACTTAACCCAAAAAACAGACATGAACAGAAAGCATCGTGGTGAATGAACGCCCCCCTCGTCCCCCACTCCAGCTCCTCCTCCACCGCCTGCACACAGAGTGCCTGCACCTGCACGGCTGGGACTGAATCGAGAGCAGCCCCGGGTACACCATTCAAACCGGATTAAAAAGACACTACACTCAACAACAGAGGCCAGATTACACTGCCACTGCTGCAGCCACCAAACTGACTTCCAACACCGAATCCGGACAGAAATAAAACAAAGAAATAAAAATCTCTGACCCTGAATCCTAGCCAGCACGTCACAATCGTGTTCTTGGATGTTAAAAGGGTGCTAGATGAATGGAGATGGGAACCAGTGCAGCACAAACTGATTACTGGGATTGAGCGCTCCACAGAGTCAGGTGCGGGTCACTGGTGTGGACTGGGCTGACGTGAAACGAGTGAAGAACCAGCTGCCTGGGCTTGCGATGATCGCTGCTTTTCTTCAGACCGTGGAGGACAGCGAGCCACACAAACCCAAGCAGCTGCTTCTTCACTCGTTTCACTCTGAACGGTAAATCAGCCCGATCCACCTGGACGACCCTGGCCTGCGGAGAGCTCCAGTCCCAGTAACCGGTTCGTCCAAACCCAGGACGCCTCTGCAGGAGCGCCGCTCGCCTGGGCCCTCAATCGAAGCAGCGAAGCTCCTGCGCCTCGACCTACCTTGTCCTTCTCGTGCTGCAGCAGCCGGACGGGGGGCAGGCAGGCCAGGGACTGCGCCCGGCCGCACAGCCGGTACAGCGGCCCCTCCTTGACCAGGCGGCCGTGCCCGACGGCGCGCTTGGCGGCCAGGCGCAGCTGCTGGTGGAACGCGAGGGCCCCCCCTCCCAGCCAGGCCGCCCCGTCCTCCTGCGCCTTGAGGAAGCGCTCGATGCTCTTCAGGGAGGAGCCCCCCGGCTCGCCCAGCCCCTCCAAGGCGCTCTTCAGCAGCTTGTTCCAGTCCGGGGCCTGCTTGTGCTCGGCCGGCCGGGCCGGGTTCCCCCGGGGCTTGGGGATGGCCAGCCGGCCGGGGTTATCGGGGTCCTTGTAAGAGTTGAGGCCCTTGTTGGACACTTTCAGGACGGTGCCGTCCTGGACGCTGAGCTCCAGCTGCTGCAGGGCGGTGCGGCGGTCCAGGCCGTGGGACATGGACACCGCATTGCAGATGCGCTCCTCCGAGGGACGCTGCTTCTGCTTCTTCACCTTCTTGATCGCCTCCAGGATCCACTCAGTGTACAGCGGGTTCGCTAGCTTTACCATGGCTGAACCGCGGTCGCAGAATAATCCATTCAGAGAGAGAGAGACAGAGAGACAGAGATCCCCCCCCCAGCCAGCCAGCCAGCCAGCCGCCCTGGTTATCCTTTATCCTGGTGCTGGCCGGTGAGTTCCACGCAACGTGAAGACAAGCAGCCCGGTGGGAAGCAGTTCACCATAGCACAGGCGTTACAAACAGCCCCCAGGGGACCACTTCCACCCACCCCCCGGACGCTTTGACAAGGGTGCGAACTACCGCCTCTCCTCTCCTCGGGGTTCCCAGCAGGAAATGCCACAATAATCCAACGTGTGCAGGAATCCCCAGAACAAACTCTGTAAAGCAGGGGTAGCGGTAGCAGCAGCTGTAGTGTTCCTCTCAACAAATGTGTTTGTTTCAAGTACTGTAATAATAATTCCACAACCACGTCGAAACAAAAAAAAGAACACGATTGGTTTTCAATCCGATCGATCTCTCTCCAGTTTCCAGCAAAAATCAAAATCTTCTCATCAAAGGGACCATTTCACCTTCCTGCTTCCCACACATCAACAGCATACCGAGGTGACAAGACCTGGAGAGGGAAAAGAAAGAAAGAAAGGAAGGTTAAAGCTGTTTGAGGGCAAACCAGACGACAGAAATGACAACTACAGGCAAATCACCTGATAGAAAACTAAAGGCATGGTCCCAAAACGCTTCAGGCAAAAACACACAATCACAACATTACTAATAAGAATGGCAAAGTGAATCCTTCTTTTAGGGCTACAGTTGCCTCTTCTCTCCAATAGGTGCATCTTACTGACCACTGTCTTATTTTTATTTTTTTCTCTCCATTATACCTTCCCCTGCATGGTGAAAGCCAGCTTTAGCCTGACTCAATAATAAAAATAATAAATCACACCTGTACATTTAACAGCAATAGCACACGATACATTCCCAGGATTATTTAACACATCACCTCATGTGAATTACTTGTCAAACTGGTTCTTAATCCCTAGTAATTGCCTAGGTGCGTTACCTAATTAGGCATATAAATAAATACAACTCACACACACAGCTGAAAACATCACAAACACACACTCACCCCCACCCATGTGTGTCTGACAAGAAAAGGCAGAAAAGGATTTGCCTGGAGCTAAACTGAAAGTAAAAAATGATTAAATAAACACATAAATAAAATTAATCTCTGACGATCACAGTAGAAATGATGCTAGATACTAACGTGTAGGTCTAGCGTGGTTTTGTTTACAGCGTAGATAAGAGGACTCCGTTCATAGTGTAGACACGTTTATTTCTCGCAACTCCAATTACATACCGATCAAATGCTCCGTTTCGTTCTTGCAAGTTATTTTTAAGACTGTAACTTTGCCACAGGGAATATATATTTTTTTTACTGATATTACGCAAGCACGTTGCATCACAGCAGTGCGCTTCAAAAACGTTGTTTTGAAAAGCTGAAAGCAAAGTAATATCACTTTTAAAAAAAAAAAAAAAACTGTCTAAAAACCTGTCGCAGCCACAGACGGATCTAGAAAAACACAATTACTGTATTTATGTCAGACAGTGAGAGTCAAGTTACGTTAAAACAAAAAAAAACACGCACGTCTGTCAACATCCCGTGCGACCAGCTGCTCGCCAACATTCCAAAACCGTTAATTTTTATTTTTTTAAATCTGGGACACAGTTCGAAAACGTCTCGTGCTGACGCTGCAAGATTCCAACGACGTTGTATTCGGTGCAACACAAAATGACTCCCAGCCAATCAAAACATTTAGCGGCGTGCGAAGCCGGGGTCCCCCCGCTCGCCAGTCACCTGTTTACAACTGTGTTTTATATCACAAAACGACCAGGACTACTATCACATATTCCTTTCTCTGAAAGTCTGAACACCCAGTGCGCATACCAAGCCCCACAGACAATTAATTGATTCACACAGCCCCCCCGCATGGGTTGAAACTCACACACAAAAACATTCCTACTGCCTAACTTTCTTTTACCGGACATCAGAACCCGAACCCGGGGGGACATTCTACTGCTAACCCGAGGCTGTGCGGCCTAACACGTTCGTGCTCCTATTTCAACTAAACAGAAAAGCACTCGGGTCTCCAGAAGCGAGCAGAGAGAGACGAACAAACCGGCCGCCGAGAGCGAACGTTTCCACCCCCCCCCCCCACGGGACCGCCTCGCTTCGTTCCTCGGAGCGGAGGGACGGGGAGGACAGGTAGGCCACGGCTTCCCCCTCCGCCCCTTTCTCTCCCTCGGTTTCCACAACACGGACGGGGGGTACGCGGGGTAAAACCAACCGGCACCGACAAGAGATACTCGGCTAAAAGCCGTCACGAAACTCACCGGGGTTGCTGGTCGCGCCGGCAGACAGAACGAATCCCCGTTTAGTCGGACGAGAAACGGCAGCGCCTCCGCGATTGTAGACGAAAACCCAAACCGCCACAGCACCCGCCATCTTGGAGACAAACAGGGAGCTTCGGACGAGGGGGAGGGGAAGAGCGAGGCTAGGGAGCGTCTCCATTGTGCAAACCCGCATCGGCGGCGGAGGAGGGCAAAACGAAACGGGCAAGGGAGCGCGTCACTTTACACAGACACAATACCGGGGAATGGTGGAACGAGAAAGGGGTGCTGGGGGGGGGGCATCTACATTTTCACACACGCATACATTTTTTAAAAAAAAAGCGCCTTGAGGAGTTCGGGGAGCGTCTGCATCATTTGTATAGAAAAAATACAGGTGATTTGCGTTTCTACTTAAAATGCACAGATAGCGAACACTTTAAACCACGCAAGTATGTGACACCTCCAATTTGGCACCAAAACACGACATGCAAAACGTTTCTCTGTGTGCAGTGCAGGGCGGGTGGAGAAGGAGGATACAGCTGGAGAGTTTCAGATTGCATTTAATGAAGAGGGGGGTTGACAAAGTCAGGGACCGTCTCAATTTATACAACTCGGCGAAGAGGTGAAAAATTGGCCAAGGGACGGTTTACTAATAGCATGTCGAGCTCTGGCCAAAATGTTTTGCATCACCCTGTAGAATTAACTAATTCATAAAGTCGAATGAAAGCTGCTGAATAATGTTACGTTAACATATTGAATCACCTACCGCTTTGGATTTTTATTGATATATTTAACAAAAAAACGTTCTTTTTCTTTTTTTTTTTTTTATATAGCAAGTGCTGCATATTCTGTGAGGTGCAAAAAAAATAAAAATAAAATATGGTTTTAAAAAAAAATCTGATAAAAAGTGAAAAAAAAAATGTTAGAAACCAACAACGGGCCATAGGAACCGGTCCTGGGTTTCCAAAACTATTATAATATCTCAATTCAAAACAGTGTTGAAATCATGTGGAAACAGGCGTTAAAACCGCCAGACCCCCCCAGTTAAATAAACTGTCCCCCCGCTATCGCTGCATGAACTACCAATAGCACACCTGCAGACTCCGGCCATGCATATTCAATGCATAAGGCGCGGGTTGCTCAAATTCGTGGCATCTTACCGGCTTAGTTAAATATTCCTAAAGCAGGTACGGTTTGAAACCCAGGGCTGGGTGCAAGGCTAGTGTGAGTTTCTAACTTCAGACAGTGAAAGTAAACGTGGATTTAAAAACAAAACAGAAAAAACATTGACTCTGCACACAGTGGCACTCGAGATATACAGCTGTGGTCAAAGCTTCGCATCGCCTTATAGAAGGAACGAATTCTGCTTCGTCAAGTCGAATGAAAGCCGCTGAGTAATGTGACGTTATCATACTGAATTACACACCGCTTTGTGGTTTTACATAACGTAAAAAAAACTGACAAATTGAAAAAAAATGTGACATTTCGAAATCTAACATTAAATAGTTTTTGATTTACATGATGTTAAATAAAATATATAAATTACGTCCATATTATTATTATTATTATTATTATTATTATTATTATTATTATTATTATTATTATTATTATTTTGTTTTTAATTACTTTCAATCCTAAAATTCTAGGTGATGCTAAACTTTTGGCCACAGCTCTATGTACTGTACTGCACCCAATAGAAAACACTCAAATTCTTGAGACCAGCCGGACTTGAACCCAGGTCTCCGGAGATGGAAAGCACAAAACACAGGCAAGAGATTGCTCCTGCTGCGCCACCCAGCCTCTCAAAACACGCTGTGATTGTGCAAGATAGAGTTTGTAATAATAGGGAGCACGCTGCACTCCTGGTATCGAACCCCTTTTTCTTTAACCACCAGACCACCAAACCCCCACTAAACAGATGCAATTAAAAAAAAGATCCTTGCCCTACTAACAGACTGACACGCATTCACTCAATGGGCCTCCTACCCATCACATGCCCGTGCTGCCAGGTGCCAGCTCGAGGGCACAGCTGCGCGGATCTCAGGTGTTTGCTCAGAGGAATCAAGTGGCCTGTTAAGCACACAGCTAATAGATTTCAGCAGGTGAAGCTCAGAGGAATACCCTTGTTTCACTGCACAGCCTTTGTTGTGCAAGATCCCAACAGCACAACAAACGCATGCAGACCCCCTCCAGCAGGAGCAGCAAGCACTGTTAATGACAGACCCAGCACTCTCAGGCCCTTTCGATAGGGCAGCCCCAGCTCACTCAGCTCAGGTCCAGGCTCATCACATCGCACACTGCTCACAAGCATGCAGGGGAGACTGGAGACATCCATTTCCTTGCTTGGTGTTTGTTTTTTTAATTACTTTCTGAGGCTTTATTTCAAAATACAACTCTACCGAATTGAAATCACATTGAATTTCTGGATACCCAATCAGTTTCCATCCACAGCGGCAACCAGGCGGTGACCCACAGCACAGGAAGTGGATACTCCGCTATAAAAACTTCCTGTTAAAAAAAAATAATAATAATTTAAAAAAAACAGGCCTTTTGTGCCAAGTATGCACCTGTTCGTTTCCCCCTCAAAAACCAAATGATAAAATATAAACAATCGCGACACATACTACTGTTTAAAAAGTTTCAGGATTTTTAAAGCAATAGAAGTTTATTTTAGAAAAAAAAAAAAAAAACACACACACACTAAAGCCTGAATGAGATCACAGCAGATCCAAGCAGTCCTGACCAGTCTGGCTCCCAGCCTCCTATCCTCTCCCAGCCTCCTATCCTCTCTCAGCCTCCTATCCTCTCCCAGCCTCCTATCCTCTCCCAGCCTCCTATCCTCTCTCAGCCTCCTATCCTCTCCCAGCCTCCTATCCTCTCCCAGCCTCCTATCCTCTCCCAGCCAGCCTCCTATCCTCTCCCAGCCTCCTATCCTCTCCCAGCCAGCCTCCTATCCTCTCCCAGCCTCCTATCCTCTCCCAGCCAGCCTCCTATCCTCTCCCAGCCAGCCTCCTATCCTCTCTCAGCCTCCTATCCTCTCCCAGCCAGCCTCCTATCCTCTCCCAGCCAGCCTCCTATCCTCTCCCAGCCTCCTATCCTCTCCCAGCCTCCTATCCTCTCTCAGCCTCCTATCCTCTCCCAGCCTCCTATCCTCTCCCAGCCTCCTATCCTCTCCCAGCCAGCCTCCTATCCTCTCCCAGCCTCCTATCCTCTCCCAGCCAGCCTCCTATCCTCTCCCAGCCTCCTATCCTCTCTCAGCCTCCTATCCTCTCCCAGCCTCCTATCCTCTCCCAGCCAGCCTCCTATCCTCTCCCAGCCTCATATCCTCTCCCAGCCAGCCTCCTATCCTCTCCCAGCCTCCTATCCTCTCTCAGTCTCCTATCCTCTCCCAGCCTCCTATCCTCTCCCAGCCTCCTATCCTCTCTCAGTCTCCTATCCTCTCCCAGCCTCCTATCCTCTCCCAGCCTCCTATCCTCTCCCAGCCAGCCTCCTATCCTCTCCCAGCCTCATATCCTCTCCCAGCCTCCTATCCTCTCCCAGCCTCCTATCCTCCGCCTCCCCCTCGTGTCCCCGGAGCTGGAGCCGCTGGGAGACTGGAATTTTCCAGGGCTGTCCCAACTGAGGGACCGCCTCCCAGGAACAAAAACACAGGAAGCAACAAAAAAACAGCTGGGAGGCGACAGGCAGCCGGGAGGAGGCTGGAGTTAAGACTAGACAGGAAGAGAGAAAGAAAGAAAGAAAGAAAGAAAGGAGAGATCCTGCAGTGTTCCTGCTCAGCTCCTGACTGTGTCTATCTGTGAGTGTGTGTGTGTGTTAGTGTTAGTGTGTGTGTCTGTCTGTCTGTCTGTCTGTGTTAGTGTCTGTCTATTTGTCTGTGTGTGTGTGTGTTAGTGTATGTGTGTCTGTCTGTGTGTGCATCTGTGTGTGTTTGTTAGTGTCTGTGTATGTGTGTTTGTTAGTGTCTGTCTGTCTGTCGGTGTGTGTGTTAGTGTATGTGTGTGTGTGTTAGTGTATGTGTGTGTTAGTGTATGTGTGTGTGTTAGTGTCTGTGTGTGTTAGTGTATGTGTGTGTTAGTGTATGTGTGTGTCTGTCTGTCTGTGTGTGTGTTAGTGTATGTGTGTGTTAGTGTGTGTGTGTGTTAGTGTCTGTGTGTGTTAGTGTATGTCTGTGTGTTAGTGTATGTCTGTGTGTTAGTGTCAGTGTGTGTGTGTTAGTGTCTGTGCAAAGATAGTAACCCTCAGCGAGTAAGAAACTAAGCCATTATTACTTTTTGCAATTCAAGAGCAGCCCCAATCTAACCCTTCAGTGGGGTTCTGTAGTGATTTCTGTGCAGTGCTAATCTAACCCTTCAGTGGGGTTCTGTAGTGATTTCTGTGCAGCTCTAATCTAACCCTTCAGTGGGGTTCTGTAGTGATTTCTGTGCAGTGCTAATCTAACCCTTCAGTGGGGTTCTGTAGTGATTTCTGTGCAGCCCCAATCTAACCCTTCAGTGGGGTTCTGTAGTGATTTCTGTGCAGCCCCAATCTAACCCTTCAGTGGGGTTCTGTAGTGATTTCTGTGCAGTGCTAATCTAACCCTTCAGTGGGGTTCTGTAGTGATTTCTGTGCAGCCCCAATCTAACCCTTCAGTGGGGTTCTGTAGTGATTTCTGTGCAGCGCTAATCTAACCCTTCAGTGGGGTTCTGTAGTGATTTCTGTGCAGCCCCAATCTAACCCTTCAGAGGGGTTCTGTAGTGATTTCTGTGCAGTGCTAATCTAACCCTTCAGAGGGGTTCTGTAGTGATTTCTGTGCAGCCCCAATCTAACCCTTCAGTGGGGTTCTGTAGTGATTTCTGTGCAGTGCTAATCTAACCCTTCAGTGGGGTTCTGTAGTGATTTCTGTGCAGCCCCAATCTAACTCTTCAGTGGGGTTCTGTAGTGATTTCTGTGCAGCCCCAATCTAACCCTTCAGTGGGGTTCTGTAGTGATTTCTGTGCAGTGCTAATCTAACCCTTCAGTGGGGTTCTGTAGTGATTTCTGTGCAGCCCCAATCTAACCCTTCAGTGGGGTTCTGTAGTGATTTCTGTGCAGCGCTAATCTAACCCTTCAGTGGGGTTCTGTAGTGATTTCTGTGCAGCCCCAATCTAACCCTTCAGAGGGGTTCTGTAGTGATTTCTGTGCAGTGCTAATCTAACCCTTCAGAGGGGTTCTGTAGTGATTTCTGTGCAGCCCCAATCTAACCCTTCAGTGGGGTTCTGTAGTGATTTCTGTGCAGTGCTAATCTAACCCTTCAGTGGGGTTCTGTAGTGATTTCTGTGCAGTGCTAATCTAACCCTTCAGTGGGGTTCTGTAGTGATTTCTGTGCAGTGCTAATCTAACCCTTCAGTGGGGTTCTGTAGTGATTTCTGTGCAGTGCTAATCTAACCCTTCAGTGGGGTTCTGTAGTGATTTCTGTGCAGTGCTAATCTAACCCTTCAGTGGGGTTCTGTAGTGATTTCTGTGCAGTGCTAATCTAACCCTTCAGAGGGGTTCTGTAGTGATTTCTGTGCAGCCCCAATCTAACCCTTCAGTGGGGTTCTGTAGTGATTTCTGTGCAGTGCTAATCTAACCCTTCAGTGGGGTTCTGTAGTGATTTCTGTGCAGCCCCAATCTAACCCTTCAGTGGGGTTCTGTAGTGATTTCTGTGCAGTGCTAATCTAACCCTTCAGAGGGGTTCTGTAGTGATTTCTGTGCAGCGCTAATCTAACCCTTCAGTGGGGTTCTGTAGTGATTTCTGTGCAGTGCTAATCTAACCCTTCAGTGGGGTTCTGTAGTGATTTCTGTGCAGCGCTAATCTAACCCTTCAGTGGGGTTCTGTAGTGATTTCTGTGCAGCTCTAATCTAACCCTTCAGTGGGGTTCTGTAGTGATTTCTGTGCAGCGCTAATCTAACCCTTCAGTGGGGTTCTGTAGTGATTTCTGTGCAGCTCTAATCTAACCCTTCAGTGGGGTTCTGTAGTGATTTCTGTGCAGTGCTAATCTAACCCTTCAGTGGGGTTCTGTAGTGATTTATGTGCAGTGCTAATCTAACCCTTCAGAGGGGTTCTGTAGTGATTTCTGTGCAGCGCTAATCTAACCCTTCAGTGGGGTTCTGTAGTGATTTCTGTGCAGCGCTAATCTAACCCTTCAGTGGGGTTCTGTAGTGATTTCTGTGCAGCGCTAATCTAACCCTTCAGTGGGGTTCTGTAGTGATTTCTGTGCAGTGCTAATCTAACCCTTCAGTGGGGTTCTGTAGTGATTTCTGTGCAGTGCTAATCTAACGAGATGGAAAGTCTTTCTCTAATCACCTCCCGGTTCCAATCAAAAGAACCCCCCCCCCCAAGTAACGCACACAGGGCTGAGTCCAGACCTGGCTGAACGGGCTCCTCTCGTTCTTACATTTTCGGATGTTCTTCTGACGATTTCGTGCGCAGACGAACCTTACTGTCTTTGCACGCTGCGGACCAGAAGCAGGGCAGGCTGTCTTAGACCAGTAAGTCACAGGGGGCGCTTGTTTTACTGTGCGGGTGACTGCCGCGCCGTGCACAGCAATCTAGCGATGCTCATGATGACAACAAGCACGCTGAGGCTGAACAGGCAAAATGAAGAGCGCTTTGTTTATCCCATTACCTGGCAAACTGACTCGCGTTACGATTAGTGAACGAGCAGTGGGGCCCACCTGCCGCGCCAGCATTGCTGATTTAAAAGGGTAAACGGTGGCTACGGAAGTTCAATGCAACACACACACACACACACACACAGAAACACACACACTCCCACACACACACACACACACACAACAACAAAAATACGGGCATTTGGTGAGTTTACGTTTTTTTCATTTCTCCCGAGATAACTTAGTGGAGGGTCCCCCCAAAAGAAGCGTGTCAACGCGTCTCGAATTTAACCTCGAATATTATTTACAATATCATTTATAATAATTATGAAACTATTTGGGGGGGGGGGGGGGCACAACAAACACATCACATCAGCAAAACTAACACCAAAAACCAACATACAAAAACAACACCAATTATAAAAACGACCCACAATACAGTATTTAATTAGCATTACAAACACAAACGTGATGTTTTTATTTATGCGAGATGGGGGGGGGGGGGGGGGGGGGGGATCTAACAAAGAAGAGACAAGAAGAAAGTGCGAGAAAGACACCCCTCCCGCTGCCTTTTCAACCGCCGCCGTTGCCCTTTTAAGATCCAGAAACGTGCTGAATTTCATGTGGCTTAAAAACAAAAAGAAAAGCTGGCGCCTTTGCCAGATATGAAACACCAGACCAGAACGGGTTAAACACGCCGCGTACCAGGACGCTACAACAACACAAATACACCAACTGCGCGGCTGAAAGCATCTTAAAAGCTGGGAACGTGTATCTGATCTGCCCGACCCGCTCATCCGAACCTATCCGAACCACACTGCGCTCAGTGTGACCAATTGAAAAATGGCGCTCCCAGCACTGAATAATAACAACAACAACAACAATAATAATAATAATAATAATAATAATAATAATGATAATAATAATAATAATAATAATAATAATAATAATAATAATAATAATAATAATAATAATATATTAAAGAAAAACGTGAACACAATGGTTATTATTATTATTATTTTAATATAATGTAAGCCTTCCTACCTTCTGTTCTTTATTAATTCCCGTTCCCAGCGTATCTGTACTTCCATCCATTGCGTTACAGCAGAACTCAGTTCCAAGGGCATGTCTATCATCCGAGGCTGTGCAAAAACACACACGCGATTTCACTGCACGGTTCCTA
>NC_081225.1:550000-557500 GCF_902713425.1 Acipenser ruthenus | reverse complement strand
GTCGCACTGTCGTGGGGTCGAATTGTCGGGGGTCGCACTGTCGTGGGGTCGAATTGTCGGGGGTCGCACTGTCGTGGGGTCGAATTGTCGGGGGTCGCACTGTCGTGGGGTCGAATTGTCGGGGGTCGCACTGTCGTGGGGTTGAATTGTCGGGGGTCGCACTGTCGTGGGGTTGAATTGTCGGGGGTCGCACTGTCGTGGGGTCGAATTGTTGGGGGTCGCACTGTCGTGGGGTCGAATTGTCGGGGGTCGCACTGTCGTGGGGTCGAATTGTCGGGGGTCGCACTGTCGTGGGGTTGAATTGTCGGGGGTCGCACTGTCGTGCACCGCTCTCTAGACTGTACAATGCTTGCCTATAAGCTTTCCCATGCTTTATTACACGTTTCTCATGCTTTTACTGCGGGGAACTTTTATTAAAGGGGGTCCCTATACAGGAAGATTTAATAAAACTGTATTTGTAGATTCATTCTAGTGTCAATTTCCGTATTATTAAAGCTACATCATTTCTTTTTAAAGTATTTTACACTGATATTAAACAGCTATTATATTTTCAGTGTATTGCAGCTCATTCGCTGACAGTAGACGCGATTAGACACGCTGCTGCATTCTGCAAACACGTATCAGCTCCAGCCTGCCACCTTGTGGATATTAAAGGAGATGCACAAGCAGCCACGAGTACGGTCTGACAGATGCGCTTTCAGAGAATGCGTGTTTTTTTTTTTTTTTTTTCCTTTATATTGAATGTGGTTCAATAATATCACAGGCTATTAAACCGCATTGGACATTGACAACGATGATGTCATATTCCATAGTGCTGATGAAAGAGATGTCTCTGCCGTGGTAATCAAAGTACCATAGCCATAATACATCTCTAGAGAGGATACTGTTTATTAGAAAAAAAGATCTCTTATTCGGGTTTGAGATGACTTAAGCATATTTAATTTTCAAATAAAATATTTTTTATCATTTATTTGCCAACCTAAATTAATAAAAGACGTCACAGAAGAATATCGAGACGTCATCGGAGGCGGGCTCAACCGAGAAAGCTTTGAGAGTGACAGGAGCGCTACGGGCGATTGTCCAATGATCTACGAGAGAACGCCAGCCGTTTTTAACCAATGGACGCTGAGCAGAAGGCGGCTCGCTGTCCAATCCGAGCCCTCCGAATTGATGCAGCTGACAGTCGGAAGGGATGAATCAAGAAAGCATCGAAATAGGAAGCAGTCTGAACAAATGAACAACACCACGACTGAACGAGACTCCCATTAAACCAGCTCCAGAGACAAGGAGGTAAGCGTCAGCAAGCGACGTGCGTTTATTACAATGGTATTTGCGCATTGCATTTGGAAAATGTAGCGCGTATCACCTGATCACTACGGAAAGAAAGAAAGGATTTAGTTTTTTTTCATTTTGCCCGACTCAATTATGTCACAAGACTGACGTTCTGTGCTCGCTTCGACTCGCCGAGCAGCAGGCCATCTGCAAATACTATGAGAAGTCAGGAGGATTCAATTGCATTAGCACTCGCATTTCCATTCTGTCACCCGATCCCGCTTTGCAGAGGTAACGCGTAACTGCCTGTATTATTAATATCAGTTATTACAAAACAACGTAGGTTTGGCAATCCTGTAGCGTCAGCATTGGAGTTCAGGGTTGCAATGTTCGGGGGGAATGCACACTAGACTGTGTGTGTGTGTGTGTGTGTGTGTGTGTGTGTGTGTGTGTGTGTGTGTGTGTGTGTGTGTGTGTGTGTGTGTGTGTGTGTGTGTGTGTGTGTGTGTGTGTGTGTGTGTGTGTGTGTGTGTGTGTGTGTGTGTGTGTGTGTGTGTGTGTGTGTGGGGTCTGTCTAATTTAAAAAGCGTGAATCATATTGTAGTGTATTTATGTAGGGATAATTACGATGTGTGTTATTATCGTTATTGCTAGCAGTCCTAGTCCTGGTGCTGCACACGATCGCAATGTAACGGGCAGCAGTGTGGAGTAGTGGTTCGGGCTCTGGACTCTTGACCGGAGGGTCGTGGGTTCAATCCCAGGTGGGGGACACTGCTGCTGTACCCTTGAGCAAGGTACTTTACCTAGATTGCTCCAGTAAAAACCCAACTGTATTAATGGGTAATTGTATGTAAAAATAATGTGATATCTGTATAATGTGAAATAATTTATAATGTGATATCTTGTAACAATTGTAAGTCGCCTTGGATAAGGGCGTCTGCTAAGAAATTAATAATAATAATAATAATAATAATAATAACCGGCGCCACGCATTCATACCCCTTCCCCGGCGTGCAGTGTGGAGGCTGCCTGACCAGAGCTCCTGTTTTTGACGGCTGGAGTGCAGAGTGGAAACCTGACACGCTGCGGAGCCGCACCTGCTGTTGCAGAGAAACCCGAGAGTGAATAAATATTCCATCAGACTCTGTCGTATTCAGGCTGTTCAGTTTTTAAAATACCTGATTCCTGTTTCCATTAGTTCCAGCTGCAGCCTCAGCCCTGTCTGTCCGAGCGACCCTGCCTGAGATCCACCCAGACGCACACACAGACAGACAGACTCCCGGCTCGCGATGATTCACAGCCTGTTCCTGGTGAACTCGTCGGGGGATATCTTCCTGGAGAAGCACTGGAAGAGCGTGGTGAGCCGCTCCGTGTGCGATTACTTCTTCGAGGCGCAGGAGCGCGCGTCCGAGCCCGAGAACGTGGCCCCGGTCATCCCCACGCCGCACCACTACCTCATCAGCGTGTACCGCCACAAGATCTTCTTCGTGGCCGTGATCCAGAGCGAGGTGCCGCCCCTCTTCGTCATCGAGTTCCTGCACAGGGTCGTGGACACCTTCCAGGTGAGAGTCAGCGCCGCCCCTGGCGACCGCGGAGAAGGGTTCAAACTGCGGGTAATCAGAGCTGTCTGCAGTTTGAACACCCCTTCATAGCAAAACCATTTCAGCTCCTAAGAGGATCTAGTCCTCTCTCTCTCTCTCTCTCTCTCTCTCTCTCTCTCTCTCTCTCTCTCTCTCTCTCCAGAACGCATGCTGCATGAATGCATCCTGTGATATCAGCCCTTGAAAGAATGCTTCATGTCTGAACATAATTTAAAAAAGTCTGTTTCTTTCATTTGCTCTCAGTCCGGTAGCTTCAGGGCCCCCTTTGATCTCTCCCTGACAGCATGTGGCTGCACTCTCCCTGTCTGTCTGTCTATCACTGGTCTCATGACTGTTTTTAATGTAATGGTTTAATTGAGAGAGAGAGAGAGAGAGAGAAGCGAAAAGCACTTTGAGATCCTTGTGATGAAAGCTGCTTTAGAAATGTGAGATTGTATTGCAAATCCTAACACATTCAGGATGCAAATACCAGCTTATACTGAAGAGAGCTCCCCTGGTGCAGCTCTGGGCTTGACTGGTGTGCTAAAGGAGGGGCTTCCAGATTCAGAGATTGCAGAGGCTTGTTCATGTAAAGCAAGTGAAATCACAGCAGGCTGCTCATTTAATGGCACAAAGGTTGCTGTGTATTACTAGAGCGCTCTGCAGTGTGGAGAGTGGAGTTCTCTTTCCTATACTGCTAGAGCGCTCTGCAGTGTTGAGAGGGGAGCTCTCTTTCCTATACTGCGAGAGCGATCTGCTGTGTTGAGAGTTGAGTTCTCTTTCCTATACTGCTAGAGCGCTCTGCAGTGTTGAGAGGGGAGCTCTCTTTCCTATACTGCGAGAGCGATCTGCTGTGTTGAGAGTTGAGCTCTCTTTCCTATACTGCTAGAGCAGTACTGGTCTCTCTCGTCTCCTCTCTGCAGGATTATTTTGGCGTGTGCTCCGAGGCTGCTGTCAAGGACAATGTGGTGGTCGTGTACGAGCTGCTGGAGGAGATGCTGGATAACGGGTTCCCTCTCGCCACTGAGTCCAACATCCTGAAGGAGCTGATCAAACCCCCGACCATCCTGAGGACTGTGGTCAACACCATCACCGGTGAGGGAGGGGCAGGGGGAGGAGCAAGGGGAGGGACAGACATGTGTGTTGGGTTATAAACAAGTGTTTAATAGGAAATTGAAGACATACCTGCACATAAGTTAATCAGCTGTACATTTGAATGCAGGTTGTGTTGTGTAATTGGGCTGGGCTGGGTTGGGTTGTATTGGGCTGGGTTGGGTTGAGTTGAGTTGTATTAGGCTGGGTTGGGTTGTATTGGGCTGGGCTGGGTTGGGTTGGGTTGAGCTGGGTTGGGTTGAGTTGGGTTGTATTGGGCTGGGTTGAGTTGGGTTGTATTGGGCTGGGCTGGGTTGGGTTGGGTTGTATTGGGCTGGGTTGGGTTGAGTTGGGTTGTATTGGGTGGGGTTGAGTTGGGTTGTATTGGGCTGGGTTGGGTTGGATTGGGTTGAGTTGTATTGGGCTGGGTTGGGCTGAGTTGTATTGGGGTGGGCTGAGTTGTATTGGGTTGGGTTGGGTTTTGTTGGGTTGAGTTGTATTGGGTTGGGTTGTATTGGGCTTGGCTGGGTTGGTTTGGGTTGTATTGGGCTGGGCTAGGCTGGGTTGGGTTGGGTTGAGCTGGGCTGGGTTGGGTTGAGTTGGGTTGTATTGGGCTGGGTTGAGTTGGGTTGTATTGGGCTGGGCTGGGTTGGGTTGGGTTGTATTGGGCTGGGTTGGGTTGAGTTGGGTTGTATTGGGTGGGGTTGAGTTGGGTTGTATTGGGCTGGGTTGGGTTGGATTGGGTTGAGTTGTATTGGGCTGGGTTGGGCTGAGTTGTATTGGGGTGGGCTGAGTTGTATTGGGTTGGGTTGGGTTTTGTTGGGTTGAGTTGTATTGGGTTGGGTTGTATTGGGCTTGGCTGGGTTGGTTTGGGTTGTATTGGGCTGGGCTAGGCTGGGTTGGGTTGGGTTGGGCTGTATTGGGCTGGGCTGGTTCAGGTTCTTCTTGACCCAGGTGTTTCCAGGCCCCTCTGTTCCTGGCAGCACCACTGTAGGTGACCACAGGCCAGCTCTCTGTGGTTGATATCCTCAAGTCCGCACTGTGGGATGGGTTGGGTTGGGTTGGGTGCAGGTTCTTGTTTATTCTGTGTCTCCCTCCTCTCTCTCCAGGCAGCACCAATGTGGGTGAGCAGCTCCCCACAGGCCAGCTCTCCGTGGTGCCGTGGCGACGCACGGGGGTGAAGTACACCAACAACGAGGCGTACTTCGACGTGGTCGAGGAGATCGACGCCATCATCGACAAGTCAGGTACCTCCCCCTACCCCCCCACACTCCCGCTATGGGGCAGTCCAAGCCAGCACAGGCCAGGCTGCTGGGAGCCTTGATTGAGACTGATCCATGCGGGGGGGGGGGGGGGGAATCGCTCAAACTGCTGCACAGTGGAACACGTCAACAATATCTGCCCGCTAGCCTAGTTATGAGACACTTAAGTTACTTAAAGATCATTTTAATGTTAATAATCTGAACGCAAGCTGTAGTTATTTGTCATTTGATTAATTGTTTGTAACTTTATTTTTGCGGTTCACAAAATCAGAATAAGTTATCATAATAATATAGTTAAAGAGAAAATTAACAGATGGATGATGCCAGTTCTAAAATTGCTCCAAAAAATGACAAAGTATCCCGTCCTGAAAGGATGACAGTGGCCCTGAATGGAGTGCCTCGCGTTACAGCTGCGTGCAATTGATACATTTATACAAGTCTGCTTTGAAGGGTAGATCGTTGATCTGGTCTAAGCTGTCGGCTGTTTGAAGGGTAGATCGTTGATCTGGTCTAAGCTGTCGGCTGTTTCCTTGAACATGCTTTTATAAAAGATTCAGCCTCTTTTCCATTTCCTACCCCCCGCAGGCTCGACTGTGACGGCTGAGATCCAAGGTGTGGTGGACGCCTCTGTGAAGCTCACTGGCATGCCAGACCTCACCCTCTCCTTCGTGGTAAGCCCGGTGGGACTTGCAGCAACTGCTGCTGCAGAGTCACTTCCAATAGGACCTTGTTTGTTTTCCGTCTCATCCGAAGGACGGAGCACAAGGAGGTTCAGTGACTTGCTCAGGGTCACACACAGGGAGTCAGTGGCTGGGATTTGAACCTCATGGTATCAGAACCCCTTTCTTTAACCACTGGAGCACCGAGCCTGCATCTGCCTGCCCGAGTTTCAGAAAGTATTAAAAAGTAAATGGCAGGCTGCTGTTAAAGTTAAAGGAATGACATTCCCTGGATTAGTCCACTGGGTTCAATCGGACAGCAAAGCAGGGGTGGGAATAAGACTCCCGTTACATAGCAGTTTGATCCAGTCCTGGTTTCATTAGGAGTTTATTAACCAGACACACCTGAGCTTGTTAGGTAGACACACCGGGGCTGATCAAGCTGCTAGTAAAACCTGGAATGGGTGACACTGCTGTGCAATAGGAGTCTGATTCCCATCCCTGCACACTATCAACCCCCCTCCCCTAGACCCGACACCAGCTGTTTCAAGCCCCCCCAGACACTGCAGCTGTTTCAAGCCCCCCCAGACACTGCAGCTGTTTCAAGCCCCCCCCGACACTGCAGCTGTTTCATGCCCCCCCTCCTCTTGTCTGTTTCAGAACCCCCGCTTGCTGGATGATGTCAGTTTCCACCCCTGCGTTCGCTTCAAGCGCTGGGAGGCGGAACGCATCCTCTCCTTCATCCCTCCCGACGGGAACTTCCGGCTCCTGTCCTACCATGTCAGCTCCCAGAAGTGAGTCTTCCAGACATTCTCTGGGAATTTTTTAACCCAGGGCTGTCAAACTCCAGTCCTCAAGGGCCGCAATTAAGATCTCAATTAGCTTAATTGATGTAATTATTTGTTCAATTGGACATGTTTAATTTTTTCAAGGTCTACAGTTTGTTGATTTAATAAATGCACTTGATTCAAGGTCCACAGTTATCTCAGTACAGCAGAAGCACGTTGCATCTTCTACTGTTAGCTCTTGAAAGAATGCATAATGAACAATGCAGTTGAACAAAGTGTTTTAAACTTTTATTTTTCCTTTGCCTGCACATTTACTTGTTTAACACTCTCTCCTCTCACCTCCTCTTCTCTCTCCTGCCCCCCTTTCCCCTCTCCACCTCTCTCCCCCTCTCCTCCTCTCTCCTTTCACCTCTCCCCTTCTCTCTCCTCACCTCCCCTTCTCTCTCCCTCTCTCCTGTCCCCCTCTCACTCCCCCTCTCTCCTCTCCTCTCCCCTTCTCTCTCTCCCCCTCCTCTCACCTTTCCCCCTCTCATTCCTCCTCTTCCTCCTCTCCCTCCCCTCTCCTCTCACCTCTTCCCCTCTCTTTTTCTCCACTCTCTCTCCACCTCTCTCCCCCTCTCCTCCTCTCCCCTTCTCTCTCCCCCTCTCCTCACCTCCCCTTCTCTCCCTCTCTCCTGTCCCCCTCTCACTCCCCCTCTCTCCTCACCTCTCCCCTTCTCTCTCTCTCCCTCTCCTCACACCTTTCCCCCTCTCATTCCTCCTCTCTTCCTCCTCTCCCTCCCCTCTCCTCTCACCTCTTCCCCTCTCACTCCCCCTCTCTTTTTCTCCACTCTCTCTCCCCATCTCT
>NC_081225.1:327500-545000 GCF_902713425.1 Acipenser ruthenus | reverse complement strand
TAACATGTTAAAACTGTTACACAAAAGAATAGAAAAGTTTAACAATTTTTAAAAAGTAACACAGATGCACACGCTAGTTTATATATACAGTCCGAGATTCATTTATAGAACAAAAGTGCTGGCCGTAGTTTTGCTGTGAATGGCTCTGTCCCTTTAGTTTGATCTGCTTCCTCTCTGCGGC
This sequence comes from Acipenser ruthenus, assembly GCF_902713425.1. NCBI lineage: Eukaryota > Metazoa > Chordata > Actinopteri > Acipenseriformes > Acipenseridae > Acipenser > Acipenser ruthenus. The sequence continues at coordinate 544,819 of NC_081225.1, read as the reverse complement.
GGTCCTGGTAACAGTGATCCACACGGCGCAGAACTGCGTCCTTCTTACAGATCCCACAGGGGGGGCTAGCGGGTCCAGTCCAGGTGTGTGCCATTGTGATGTTAAAGGGGAAGTGGTTTTAGCCCGACGGTCCAGACTCTGTGTGTGTGTGTGTGTGTGTGTGTGTGTGTGTGTGTGTGTGTGTGTGTGTGTGTGTGCGCTGCGGGTTTGCTGGTTGGCTGCTCCCCTCTCTCGGTCTCGCTGGCTCTACCGTGTCTCCTGGCTGATCTTTCTTTGGATCCAGCCCAGGTATTTGCTCACTCTGGTGTAAACCCCTGGGGTGTCCTTCTTCCCGCAGCCGTCGCCCCAACTGATGATGCCGATGAGGTTCATCCGCCCCCCGCTGGAGCAGACCAGGGGACCCCCAGAATCCCCCTGCGAGAAACCCAAAAAAACATTTTACAGCTCCGGCCAAAAGTTTTGCATCACCTACAATTTAGATCTCTTACTTAATCAAAAGAAACTACAAAATGATATCGCAAAAAAGTCTACCATAATAGCAGCACAGTAGTATTTTCATGTTAGATTCGGAAACATTTTTCAAGTATATGGAAAACTATACAGAGCGGCGGAGTGTAATTCAATCTGTGAATGTGTAACATTATTCAGCAGGTTTCACTGGACTTGGTGAAGCACAAGGAGTTCATGCTGCAGGGTGATGCGATATTTCTGGCTGTAGCTGCACACGGACTCGGGTCTCACCTTGCAGGCGTCGTCCAGCCCACGCGTGTCTCCGGCACAGAGCATGTTCTCCGTGACGAGCCGGTCGGAGAGACGCTCCGAGGTGCAGAGTCGGGACGGCCAGAGCCGGACGTGACCCTCCTTCAGCCGCTCAGAGTAGAAGGCAGAGACTGAGGGGAGAGACAGGGGTTCAACAAGACGTCAGTCACGATCACAGAGTCACACACACAGGGGCGAGAGGTAGAGTGAGCAACTGAACATTTCAAAACCTCCGTTTTAGTTTTGCTGGCGACCCTACGACTGGGTGTTTTAACGTTGGCTGAACTTTCTTATTGCTCACACACACCCAACGTGTTAACTTAGAAATCAGAGTGTTTTGTAGAAATGCCATCTTGTTTAGGTTTCTGGCTTCTCAAACTGCGCAAAAAGTTCTCTGTTGAATTAGACAACCCGACATGACTCATTAAACTTACTGTAAATCAGAACTAAAACAAGGTTGTAATGATGGGCTACTTTTCAAAAGCGTTGACATATATTTTCTTAAACTTTAGAACTATGACATCGCTGTGCACAGGATGCCAAGATGTTCTGGAATGCTCAGAACTCCTGAGCGGTGATTGGCTGCTGGTAGCAGAACACATGCAGATGGAATGAGGTCAGCGCTTACACTCCTCCTCTTTGCCGTAGCCGGAGATCTCGCACTCAGACCAGTCCGGGAGGGAGAGGCCGGGGTCGGGGAGGCAAACCGGCCGGACGAAGGAGGTCTCCAGAGCACACGCCCCCGTGTCACTCGTCAGCTTCAACAACACTGCAGGGGAGAGACAGGGGGTTAGAGAGGAGAGGAGAGAGAGAGCGCGAGACAGAGCACACGCCCCCGTGTCACTCGTCAGCTTCAACAACACTGCAGGGGAGAGACGGGGTTAGAGAGGAGAGGAGAGGAGAGCGAGCGCGAGACAGAGCACACGCCCCCGTGTCACTCGTCAGCTTCAACAACACTGCAGGGGAGAGACAGGGGGTTAGAGAGGAGAGGAGAGAGAGACGGGGTTAGAGAGGAGAGAGAGAGAGAGGAGAGAGAGACAGAGACAGAGATACACACACAGCCAGAGAGAGAGAGAGAGAGAGACAGAAACACACACAGCCAGAGAGAGAGAGAGAGAGAGAGAGAGAGAGAGAGAGAGAGAGAGAGAGAGAGACAGAAACACACACAGCCAGAGAGACAGAAACACACACAGCCAGAGAGACACACACAGCCGGCTCACCTATATCATTGTCGAAGGTCTCTTCGTCGTACTGCTCGTGGACGAAGTATTTCTCCACTCTGAAGATCTGCTCGTTGGTGGAGTTCTGAAGCCGGTAGGTGCGTCCCATCACTACCTTGAGCAGATTAGGACGGAACCTGCAGCAGGAAGAGAGAGAAGGGAACAGACATTCATCAACAACTGCTGCTGCTGCTGCAGAGTCACTTCCAATAGGTTTTGGGGTTCGGGGCGCTCAGCTCGGACACGTACCGTTCCTGGAAGCAGTGGGCGGCAGACAGCAGCCAGCAGGAGCCAATCAGGACGCCCCCGCAGAAGTAGGAGTCGGCATGCGCGTGGCGGTTATACACGAAGAGAGCGGCCTGCCAGGGGTGAGCAGCGATGCTGGAGACCTGACCCCCCTTAATCCGATACTGAGAGACCGGGGGCAGCCGCTTCCCACAGCTCTCTGAGGAAGAGGAGGAGCCTCATCAGCATCATTATTATTATTACAATTAGCATCATCATTAGTATTATTAGAGCCATCATTAGCCTGAGAGTTTGTGACTCACCGACTGCATTGTCGTGTCCACTCAGGAATCCTGAGGACCCCACAGTGGAGCTGCTGACCGGGCGATCCACTGGGGAAACAAACAATTCGACAATTCAACTGACTGAGCCACAGTGTGTACGGAATCCCCCATCCCGCAACTCCCAATCCCCAGTTGAGTGCAGCCCAGCCAGGCTGTGTTCTTACCACACTTGGGCAGGTCGCAGTGCTCCCAGGTGAGGGCTCTGCCTCTGTACACGTGGCACCAGGGCTTGGAGTCGTTGTCTGGGTTCCTGTGGAGAGATGAGAGAGATGAGAGAGAGAGAGAGAGAGATGAGAGAGAGAGAGAGAGAGAGAGAGAGAGAGAGAGAGAGTTTGTGAGTCATTCTAACATGGCTTTGCTCCGAGTTTATTCAGACACACCTGAGCTTGTTACCTATACAGAGTCTCTAAATCAAGCTTTTAGTAAAACCTGGAATGGGTGACACCGCTCTGCAACAGGAGTCTCATTTCCATCCCTGCTGGCTAAACGGGATGTGTTGCAGTGCAGTAGTATCTATCTGGTGCTAGGCTGGCCGTGGCTGCGTGGCTGCGTGGTCTCCTCACCTGCAGTGGTTGTGGCTGCCCAGCCCGAGCTGCCTGGCGTCGACTCTCCAGGCGTTGTAGGCTTTCTTGGCGAGGGCGGGCGAGTCCCAGCTCAGGCAGCGGGCGCCCGTGCGAGTGCTGCTCCGCGAGCCGCGGTACGACGAGCCGGTGCCAGCGTAGCACTCCGCAGAGCCAACTGCGGGACAAACAGGGCATCAGAACACAGCCTGCCTGGCACTGCCCAGGGAGGAGCTGCCCACAGCACAGGGCAGGCAGGGATAAGCATTGTAAAGCACAGAGAGGTGTGGTAAAGCATAGGGAAGCATTGTAAAGCACAGAGAGGTGTGGTAAAGGTTATTAAAAAAACACAGGGTAAACTAGCTGTTCTAAAAGTTTCCCCATAGTAAAAGCACAGAGAAGTGTGATAAAGCTTACCCTGGGGACAGCTGGGCACACTGCAGTACTCCCACACCAGCTGCTTGTTTTTGTACACATGGCACCAGGGCTCGGTGTCGTTATCCGGATTCCTGGAAGCAGGAGGAGAGCGAGACATCAGCGCACACTCAGGGTTACTGAAGCACTCCCTCGAGACACTATCCTGGGCAAGGGGGGGGCGGAATGGTTCAAGACCACACTGGGAGTCATGGCAACTGGCTGGGCAGTGCAGGGGAGAGGGAGAGGGAGCGGGCGCTGGGTTAGTGCGTGTGTGTGTGTGTGCGCGTGTGTGTGTGTGTGTGTGCGTGTGTGTGTGTGTGTGTGTGTGTGTGTGTGTGTGTGTGTGTGTGTGTGTGTGTGTGTGTGTGTGTGTGTGTGTGTGTGTGGTTGGGAGCAGTGATTGTAACTGCATTACAGCGAGTAACTGCAGAGTTCAGTAAACAGCTCAAATTCGTCTGACAGCAAAGGCTAGTCCACTAGAATGAACCCTGAAAGTTAAGCTGAGGATCCGTAGATAAAGCATGTTGTTTGTGTTTATTACAAATACGTTCTGCTCCTTCGCTGGATCTAACTTTAACCCTAACTTAACTATTTCAGTTAAAGAAGCACTTCAGTTTAAAAATAAACGTATAAGAAAACATAAAAAAAATGCATCATTCACTTAAAACAATACAACTATAAAACCTCTATCCCCCCTCTAGTGGCAGGATGACCACATTGCACCTATTAAACTCTACCTCCTCTAGTGGCAGTCTAGCCACATTGCATCTCTTATAAAGCTCTCTATCCCCCTCTAGTGGCAGTCTCACCACATTGCACCTATGATAAAGCTCTCTGGTGCCCCCTGCTGTCTGACCTGCAGTAGTTGTGGTTCCCCAGGCCCAGCTGCAGGGAGTCGTCTCTCCTCGCGTTGTACTTTTTGTCGATGAGGACACTGGAGTTCCAGTTCAGGCAGTCGATGGAGGAGCGGCTCTTCCCCCAGGTCCCGCGGTACCCGCCCCCGCGCCCGCTGACGCACTTCTCCGTCGTGTCTGAGAAACGAGACCGCAAACACACACACGGGTCAACCAGGAGCTCCGATCAGCATTGCTGTCCTGCACAGCTCCTGTCAAAAATACACTTTCTACACCTTGCTGCTCCAGCAGTTAAAGAAAGAGGTTTGATACCAGAAGGTTCAAATCCCAGCCACTGACTCCCTGTGTGTGTGTGACCCTGAGCAAGCCACTGAACCTCCTTGTGCTCCGTCCTTCGGATGAGACGGAAAACAAACAAGCTCCTATTGGAAGTGACTCTGCAGCAGCAGCAGCAGCAGCTGTTGATGAAGCAGAGTTCACCCCCCTAGTCTCTGTAAGTCGCTTTGGATAAAAGCGTCTGCTAAATGACTGATTAATTAAAAGTGCCTTTGGTAAGTATCAGACTGTACTATCAGTTTCGGATGGCAGACTCTTCTAAGAAGTTCACCATGGAGAATTAACGTACTGTTTAAAATGTCCATCCCAGTGCTTTAACTGCGCTGTTATTTAAAACTAGATTTTCCTTCAACATGCTTGTTTGCTAGCTTTTCCAAGATACACCCCCGTTCTTTACTGAACATGGCTGTGCCTTCAGCCTGGCACGCCCCAATGAGTTGAAGCATGCAGAAGTGCGAGTGCAGAGAGTTTGGGGGCACGCACCGATCTCACACTGGGGTCCCACGAAGCCGCTGGGGCAGCTGCAGATGAATTCGGGGGAGTGGAGAGCCTGCTTGCAGGAGCCCCCGTTGTAGCATCGACTCCTGCTGCATTCTGAAGTAGAGGAAAAAAAAAAAACACTTTAAAACGGGCTGAATTCAAAATGAATTACTTCTGATCTCACTCCTTCAGGAGAGATGACTGTTCATCCGGCCAGATGTTGTTTTGTAAGTGTCTTGCACAGAGGATCGTGGCACTGCCAGATTAATAAAGGAAACGCAAGCAGCTGTAAGCAGCGTCCCGCTGTTTGAGACTCACTCACCCTCAACGGGCACCGCGTGGCACCTGCTTTTTCTGTTGGCACAGAGGCAGTATTCCACGCTCCGGCCATGCCAGCGCAGCCACGTCTCCCCGTGCTGGTGAACCTCCGCGGACAGCCAGTCCTTACAGTACTCTGCAGGGGACAGAAGGGAGGGGAGGAGGTCAGTGAAGGGACAGGGGAGAGAGACAGAGAGTGCTCTGCAGGGTCCCGGCCCCAGTGATGTCACTCGCTTACCTCTGTACATGCGTGTTCCTCTCCGTGTTCTCACGAGGGATTCCTGAAACGACAAGCAGGAGGCGTGTCAACGGGGCGGGGAGCTCCAACAAGCACTGCGGTCATTACTGCTCAATACAGACCTGCCATTACTGCTCAATACAGACCAGCCATTACTGCTCAATACAGACCTGCCATTACTGCTCAATACAGACCTGCCATTACTGCTCAATACAGACCGGCCATTACTGCTCAATACAGACCTGCCATTACTGCTCAATACAGACCAGCCATTACTGCTCAATACAGACCTGCCATTACTGCTCAATACAGACCTGCCATTACTGCTCAATACAGACCTGCCATTACTGCTCAATACAGACCTGCCATTACTGCTCAATACAGACCTGCCATTACTGCTCAATACAGACCAGCCATTACTGCTCAATACAGACCTGCCATTACTGCTCAATACAGACCTGCCATTACTGCTCAATACAGACCTGCCATTACTGCTCAATACAGACCTGCCATTACTGCTCAATACAGACCTGCCATTACTGCTCAATACAGACCTGCCATTACTGCTCAATACAGACCTGCCATTACTGCTCAGTACAGACCTGCCATTACTGCTCAATACAGACCGGCCATTACTGCTCAATACAGACCTGCCATTACTGCTCAATACAGACCTGCCATTACTGCTCAATACAGACCTGCCTTTACTGCTCAATACAGACCTGCCATTACTGCTCAATACAGACCTGCCATTACTGCTCAATACAGACCTGCCATTACTGCTCAGTACAGACCTGCCATTACTGCTCAATACAGACCTGCCATTACTGCTCAATACAGACCTGCCATTACTGCTCAATACAGACCGGCCATTACTGCTCAATACAGACCTGCCATTACTGCTCAATACAGACCTGCCATTACTGCTCAATACAGACCTGCCATTACTGCTCAATACAGACCTGCCATTACTGCTCAATACAGACCTGCCATTACTGCTCAATACAGACCTGCCATTACTGCTCAGTACAGACCTGGTGTAGCTACAGCGACACTAAACAGAATGTAAGGTTGCATACATAGCCAAGTGTGGGTTTTATAATGCTTTAGTTCACTTAGAATACTGTGTAAAGTAACCTATTGGTAGGAGGCTGTGTGGTCCAGTGGTTAAAGAAATGGGCTTGTAACCAGGGGGTCCCCGGTTCAAATCCCACCTCAGCCAGTGACTCATTGTGTGACCCTAAACAAGTCACTGAACCTCCTTGTGCTCCGTCTTTCGGGTGAGACGTAATTGTAAGTGCCTCTGCAGCTGATGCATAGTTCACACACCCTAGTCTCTGTAAGTCGCCTTGGATAAAGGGGTCTGCTAAATAAACTAATAACTAACACCTAAGAATGCATCAATCACAGTTTTTTAAGAAGCCGCTGTAAGGATAGCGGACCCACAATTCAAAGTGGATTTCAGCGTGAGCAAGCGGAAGGCGGGGGTTTGTATCCGGGCAGCGCGAGGCCAGCCTCCCCTCTGGAGACGCTGTGCGAGGGGGCAGCCAGCTCCTCGTTCAGGCAAGGAAGGGTTATTCTGTACCTCGTCTCCCAGTGAAGAGGAGAGCGCCCCGAGAGCAATCAGGAGCCACAGCAACGCCATCTTTGATTCCACAAGACTCTCACGGCCTGTCAGTCTGTCTGAGACGGTTAGTACCTGGAAAGGAAAGATATCACCTGTCAGAATGCGACTTGCTGCCTCCTTATTGCAGCACTGTAAAGAAAGGGCATTTGGTTTGTGGCAGAGGAAGGAACGAGTCGCCAGCACAGCTCACTGAACTGTTAAGCCAAATACAACGCTTCATGAGCAAAGACGTATACTTCACAGTTCTTTCTATAAAAACACATTTAACAGAACAGCAGCCGGAGCCGCAGATACAGAACAGGGCTGTGAAACAGTGAGGAGCAGCATCTGTATTCATATAACCTCTGTGAACGTCCTCTTTCACTCAAAAACAGGAAGGAGAAAAAAAGGAATTATAAACATTATAAACAAAACAGAAACACAGTGGCTCTCATTTCCGGACTGAAAGAGAAGCGCCTTCAGTATCTGAGAGATTTCTACGCATGTCTCTCCCTTCCCTGGGCAGAGCTCCAGTCCGCTAATCAGAGGAAGGCAGACTGAAAGCCGCAATGTCTGTGCTTTGAGCAGGGAGCTGCACGCATTTTGATACAGTAAAGCATAGGGAAGCATTGTAAAGCACAGAGAGGTCTGGTAAAGCATAGGGAAGCATTGTAAAGCACAGAGAGGTCTGGTAAAGCATAGGGAAGCATTGTAAAGCACAGAGAGGTCTGGTAAAGCATAGGGAAGCATTGTAAAGCACAGAGAGGTCTGGTAAAGCATAGGGAAGCACTGTAAAGCACAGAGAGGTCTGGTAAAGCATAGGGAAGCATTGTAAAGCACAGAGAGGTCTGGTAAAGCATAGGGAAGCATTGTAAAGCACAGAGAGGTGTGGTAAAGCATAGGGAAGCATTGTAAAGCACAGAGAGGTCTGGTAAAGCATATTAAAAAACAAACTGTGGTAAACTAACCCTTCTAAAAGTGTCCTACAGTAAAAGCCCAGCTCTGAGCTGCAGAGTATTGATCTCCAGTCCTGTTTATACGAGCTTGCACACACACTCAATGAGCCGCCTGCCCCCTCCCCCCTCGAGAGTGGCTCTCTGGATCCTGTTTATTATCACAGGGGCCCCCGCCTCTCCCCTCGGGAGTGTCATGTGATCAAGCTCGCTGATTTGTGGTCGATGAGATCAGAGCGCAGATTAAAAGAGAAACCTCTCTGACTCACTTCCCTCGGGTCCTTCTCTCACTCTCTCTCCTGCAGAGAGAGAACAGACTCCATTCTTCCAAACAATAAGCAGCCCTCCCTCCCTCTCTCTCTCTCTCTCTCTCTCTCTCTCTCTCTCTCTCTCGATACAATAGAGCCATTTACAAGCAACCCAGACCACAGTCTGCGGGATCTCCAATCGTTTCTCATGCAGATTGAGCTCAGAGTGAGGAGTCTGCTCAGAGTGAATTCATGCAGATTGAGCTCAGAGTGAGGAGTCTGCTCAGAGTGAATTCATGCAGATTGAGCTCAGAGTGAGGAGTCTGCTCAGAGTGAATTCATGCAGATTGAGCTCAGAGTGAGGAGTCTGCTCAGAGTGAATTCATGCAGATTGAGCTCAGAGTGAGGAGTCTGCTCAGAGTGAATTCATGCAGATTGAGCTCAGAGTGAGGAGTCTGCTCAGAGTGAATTCATGCAGATTGAGCTCAGAGTGAGGAGTCTGCCCATGCATTTTTTAAAATAGCTGAAAAAGTATTTTTTGAAATAATAAATACATTTTCCAGCTTTCTGTAGGGAACATGGAACAAGGCTATCATGCATTGGCTTGCTAGTCTTCCATATATTATTATTATTATTATTTGTTTATTTAGCAGACGCCTTTATCCAAGGTGACTTACAGAGACTCGGGTGTATCTGGATGGAATGTTAGAGGAATGCGAGTCTAGCAGAAATGATTGCATTTCCTCGTACTCTTTATTAAGCAAAAGCGTGGTCAAGCTTAAAACACTGCGGCAAAGCCTCCACACTTAATTAAATGAGTCTTGGTGGTGTTGGTCCTATCAGCTACATTTCTATCTTGCTTCTTGCAAACTCTGCAATGCTGACCTGAAGCCAGGCAGAGTGTTTGTTAATCCTGCAGTTATGCTGCACAGCTGTTGGTCTGTATTAATCTGGTCTGAATGGGAACTTGTAATGAGATTCACACCCCACGCTCCCATTTTCAAAGTTGCTGATTTGAGTCCTTTTGTTTCCGCAGGATTATAAAATCTTTGCCTCCACAGCGCAGCACAAAAGCACAGGAGCAAACTGGTGACAGACAGCAGCTCCGTGCTGTAAAAACAGCCGTGCCCATTCCTTCACTTCGATTAACTGATCAGCTTGTGAAAAACAAGCTACCAAGGTCTGGTGATCACGTGAAGGGGGTTCTATCAACCCCCAGGGTAACAAACGCTCCCAAATAAACTGTCTTTAAAATAACAAGCAGGGACAGAAGGCAGGTCCTTTAAAAAGAGAATCTCCAATGAGCCATTTCCTCAATTATTTGCACTAGCAATCCTCCTCACATTCCGCACGGACTGACTCCTATCAAACTGTAACTCGCTATGAGCACAAGGGCATCAGCGTTACCAAGGTTACCCGATTCTTATTCTCTCTACACAAACTGAATTAAATTCCCTTCCCAGCAGCGCATGCACGAATCAGGCAATAGAGCCCATTCCAAGCCCCGAGACCCCGTACGGTACCTCTCCTCTCTCCTCTCTCTTCTCTTTCTCTGCCGCTCCCCTGCTGCAGCGAAGCCCCTGCTGGATCGGTACCAGCCGGTCGCAGGCTGGGAGAGAGACGGAGGAGATCTCTATAAGCAAGCAGCCTGACTGCGGAGGGAGCAGTGGGAGGGAGTGGGGGTGGGAGGGGGGGGGGGGGGGGGGGGGGGGGTAGAGATGAGTGAACCGTGAGTCAGCAGCAGGAATGCAAGTCAGCAAACCGCAGAGCCACAGATACAACAGGAGAGCAGCACTGCCTGCAGCTACAGAGGGCTGGTCGTATAGAGGACTTACACTGGAAATATGCACAGTCATTTGGCAGTCCATCCATCCAGCTTTACCCATGAGTATACTGTACACTTACCATGGTTTACAATGCTTCCCCATGCTTTACCATCCCTCTCTGTGCTTTACAATGCTTCCCTATGCTTTACCAGACCTCTCTGTGCTTTACAATGCTCCCCTATGCTTTACCAGACCTCTCTGTGCTTTACAATGCTTCCCTATGCTTTACCAGGCCTCTCTGTGCTTTACAATGCTTCCCTATGCTTTACCAGACCTCTCTGTGCTTTACAATGCTTCCCTATGCTTTACCATCCCTCTCTGTGCTTTACAATGCTTCCCTATGCTTTACCAGACCTCTCTGTGCTTTACAATGCTCCCCTATGCTTTACCAGACCTCTCTGTGCTTTACAATGCTTCCCTATGCTTTACCATCCCTCTCTGTGCTTTACAATGCTTCCCTATGCTTTACCAGACCTCTCTGTGCTTTACAATGCTTCCCTATGCTTTACCAGACCTCTCTGTGCTTTACAATGCTTCTCTATGCTTTACCAGACCTCTCTGTGCTTTACAATGCTTCCCTATGCTTTACCAGACCTCTCTGTGCTTTACAATGCTTCCCTATGCTTTACCACACCTCTCTGTGCTTTACAATGCTTCCCTGTGCTTTACCAGACCTCTCTGTGCTTTACAATGCTTCCCTATGCTTTACCAGACCTCTCTGTGCTTTACAATGCTTCCCTATGCTTTACCAGCCCTCTCTGTGCTTTACAATGCCTTCACTGCGCTGTGCTATACTGTGCTGTGCTATACTGTGCTGTGCTATACTGTGCTGTGCTATACTGTGTGACGCTTGTATAAGGGTGCCCCAGGGGAAAGAATCGGAAACTGCAAATGTGATCCTGTTGGTGGATGGACTGATCAAATCCACTGCTCTGTGCTTTACTCACAATGCATTCACTCCAGTGCTACGTTTACACCAGGTTTTTATTCCACAGCCTCACATGAATAACTCTGGTTATCCATTCGGAGCTCCCACAAGCCCCTTCGCTATGTGTCGCTAGTTCTGAATCCTTTGCAGTTTGCGTTTCCTTTTCCGAGCAAGCAGTGGAAACGCAGCACTGTGGTAAACGAACACACTCCAGTGTAAACCTGGAGCTAACATCATTTCAAATGCAGTCACAGCGCTGCCAAGCGAGCCTGCAGCTCTAGTGCAGTTCAAACTTGCAATGCCGGAGTCAATACTGTATCAAACTGCGTGCAGCTCCCTGCTCAAAGCACAGACATTGCAGCTTCCAGTCTGCCTCCCTCGGATTAGCGGACTGGAGCTCGGAAGAGTTTTTCTAGCGTGACTGGTCGGATCGGACCAAAACAAAACCGACTCCAGGAACCGAGAAAGTCGATTGTATAAATATTTGAAATCTAGACCAGATATCAAAACAAATATGAGCCCTTCATTCCACACTATCAGGATTTAAAAATTCTGTATAAGAAAAAACTATAATAATAATAATAATAATAATAATAATAATAAATTATTATTATTATTATTATTAATTGGTCTATAGTGTAGAATTTATTTTAAACTACTTACCATTATCTTGTTCAATCGACTTTAGAAGTTATAGTAAGCTTATTAATAATATATATATATATATATATATATATATATATATATATATATATATATATATATATATATATATATATAATGTACGAATTATTTTCCTAAAGCATCATGCATGTAGCATGAGTGTTAGTGAGATATGCAGATCACGTTTCTCTTAGTCAAGTGCATGTTGCAAATCTGCCAGATCTAGTTACAATGAGAACGACTTTAAAACGCGCTCCGTTACAAGAGCCAACTTCATAAACTCACTCGACCCAAAACCAGGCAGACAACAGCCTACATGTAATGGAAGAAAAACACAACGTATTCTGTATACCTTCTCCGGTCACTGTGTGTACAGTTGTACCATTACGTTTCCTATCTGTGTATCTATTTTATAATGCATAGATTTTTTTTTTGGCAGGGCGACTTCTTGAAGTCCACAGAGTTCACACAAACTATTTTACAATTGCTGAAAATATATATGAAAAATTCGTGAACAAAGTACACACACACACAAAATTATCATATTGTTTACCAAAAAAATCCAATGTTTTTAAAAACCTGTCTTGCATGAACAGACTCACCCTTTAGTTTCACAGGGAGTGTCGCTCTCTTGTAGATTTCCTTCACAGTGTTCTCGCACCAGCGCTTCTCTCTCGTCTCTGCTGTTTACAGCTCTTCTGATTCCTCCGGTCCAGAGCCGATATTTAAACCTCTTCAGAGGAACCCATCCTTCAAACTGGGATTGGTGCGGGAGGCAGTCCCGGGGAGGGGAGGGGAGGAGAGGGGAGGAGAGATGCCGAGAAGCATAGGCTATCCGTGCCGATTTTAAGGTATTATTGACTAATCAACGCTCAAAATGATCTAGTATCCTGACGTCATCAGTTAACCCGGTAATTTATTTTATTGCACGTCATGATGTAAGCTGAGATCACTGACATATTTTACTCGAAGTCAATGTAATAACACTGATATATTTTATTCCTTCTACAGCGGGGCTGTAGAAGGAATTGCTTTGCTCCTCCCCCCCCCCACTTTAAGGTGTTCTTAATTACCTTCGTGTCAGGTGCAATTCTGCATGAATAGGTATTGCGCAAGAGGCCTCCACTTCACGATGCAACGACTCGTGGCTCTTCCGGAGTACTCGGATGGGACATTGAGAAATTAACGAGTTTGTTTGCTCAAGATATAAGCAATGAACCGGATTTTTATACGAGCTGTTTCAGAATTGACTTTTTTATCAGCTGCCTTTGTGACGTTTGCTTATTGAAACTCTTCCCGGTCCTTTCATTACAGAACCTCAATGAAAGTGAATGACAGAGAGACGCCACTTGCCTGTCTTGGTGCGCTCCTTGAAAAGGATTATAGAACGCATGCCACATGGTGGCCACGTGTGGTATTGCATGTCTTCCTTGATTTCCCAGCACCTTCCCGACGCACATGTGAAGTGACAGGAAATCCTATAGTAGCTTTCCATGTGACCTGTTCTCTACCCTACCTAGGGTATTCAATATTATTATTATTACTGTTATTATTGTTATTATTTAGTCATTTAGCAGACGCTTTTATCCAAAGCGAGGGGGTGCACGATGCATCACAACTGCTGCTGCAGAGTCACTTCCAATAGGACCTCGTTTGTTTGACGTCTCATCCGAAGGACGGAGCACAAGGAGGTTCAGTGACTTGCTCAGGGTCACACACACACAGTGAGTCAGTGCCTGGGTCTGAACCGGGACCCTCCTGGTATCAAACCCCTTTCTTTAACCACTGGACCCCCAAGGCACCATGCCTTCCCTGGACACTAATGCTAGCACCATAAATTGAGCACAAGTTTGATAAATCCAGTTACTTCCTAACCCAACAGCTCTCACTGGTGTGCTTTTTATTCATCTACCCTTTCATCTGTGTCCTGGAGCTCTGCGAAAGGGGTCTCGATACCAGGAGGTTCAAATCCCAGCTCAGCCACTGACTCCCTGTGTGTGTGTGACCCTGAGCAAGCCACTGAACCTCCTTGTGCTCCGTCCTTCGGATGAGACGGAAAACAAACGAGCTCCTATTGGAAGTGACTCTGCAGCAGCAGCAGCAGCAGCAGTTGTTGATGAAGCAGAGTTCACCCCCCTAGTCTCTGCAAGTCACTTTGGAGAAAAGCATCTGCTAAATGACTAATTAATAATAATAATAATAATAATAATAATAATAATAATAACAATAATAATAATAATATTAACCCTGGCTGACTGACCAAGCAGAGTCAGGTCTGGCCAGTCAGGGCTGGTCCTCTAGAGGCTTGAGTCATTCCCATTGACCAGTAAGCAGGCCAGGGTTCTTTCCAGTAAGGAGTGAAATGTGGAGGTTCTGCTCCTGATGAGAAGCGCTCTGTGTTTGTATCAGGACCAGCGAGTGGAGTCTGTCACGACAGACGTCAGCCAGCCTATTTGTGTTGGCTGATTCGTGGAAGGAGAGAAGAAGGGGGGTGGGAATTGCGTTTCCGTGAAGTGAAAGAGGCATCTGTGCCCTGAAACATCACTGGGGGCTGACCCTGCTCCTGTCTTGAAAAGTTCACAATCAACGATGATAAATTAAAAAAAAAACAGCCTATTGAGTTTCGATGAGCAGCCTAATAAAACACTAGAAAATACTCCAGTCTCATAGAGCTGGCTGAGAGTTATTGCAAAGGCAGGCAGGAAGGGTTGACTGGGAGTGAGGGTGGTGACGCTGTGCTGTCAATGAGACCCGCTGTGACGTTTGCGCATCTAATCTGTGCTGGATCTTGTTAATCACACATTAATCACAATGGAGGTGTAGGGCAGAGAGACATGACTGTGCTGTACAGTGCCCGCTCCATTGCGTAGCAGTTTGACACTCTTGGGATCTTCAATGGAAGCTGTATTGTGTAGAGCAGCCCCTCTCTCTCTCTCCACTGAACGATGTGGGATATGGAGGGAAGCAGAGTCATCTATGTCATTGCCAGCAATTCAGACAAATAAGTTTGCACATCAGGCACATCCTAGTCCCTTCCTTTTGGCCACATTTTATCAGCTATGTCACCTTCCGTAGTTCACATGAATACCAGTGTGTTTCAGTGGCTTTTTCTACGTCCTGCAGCTCTGAGGGCACAGCACTGCAGCTGTGGTCAAAGGTTTTGCATCCCCCTATAGAATGAACTAGTTTTGCTTCATAAAGTCGAATGCAACCTGCTGAATAATGTTATGTTAACATATTGAATTGCACACCGCTTTGTAGTTTTCCCATATATACTTAATGAAAAAACTGGCAAAAATTTGAAAATGTGATTCGAAATCTAACACAAAATACTACTGTACTACTATTATGGCTTCCTTCCGGTAGACTTTTTTTGTGATATCATTTTGTAGTTTCTTTGATTACATGATGGTAAATTATTATTATTTATTATTTGTACATATGTTTACACAGGCTAGAGTCACTGTATTGTGTATCCAGGTTCACACAGGCTAGAGTCAACAGCGCTTCACTGCAGCATCTGTCTCTGAGTCTCTATACAGAGCTTCATGGCAGTGTCTGTCTCTGAGTCTCTATACAGAGCTTCACTGCAGTGTCTGTCTCTGAGTCTCTATACAGAGCTTCATGGCAGTGTCTGTCTCTGAGTCTCTATACAGAGTTTCACTGCAGCGTCTGTCTCTGAGTCTCTATACAGCGCTTCACTGCAGTGTCTGTCTCTGAGTCTCTATACAGAGCTTCACTGCAGCGTCTGTCTCTTGAGTCTCTATACAGAGCTTCACTGCAGTGTCTGTCTCTGAGTCTCTATACAACGCTTCACTGCAGTGTCTGTCTCTGAGTCTCTATACAGAGCTTCACTGCAGTGTCTGTCTCTGAGTCTCTATACAGAGCTTCACTGCAGCGTCTGTCTCTGAGTCTCTATACAGTGCTTCACTGCAGCGTCTGTCTCTGAGTCTCTATACAGAGCTTCACTGCAGCGTCTGTCTCTGAGTCTCTATACAGAGCTTCACTGCAGCGTCTGTCTCTGAGTCTCTATACAGAGCTTCACTGCAGCGTCTGTCTCTGAGTCTCTATACAGAGCTTCACTGCAGCGTCTGTCTCTGAGTCTCTATACAGAGCTTCACTGCAGTGTCTGTCTCTGAGTCTCTATACAGAGCTTCATGGCAGTGTCTGTCTCTTGAGTCTCTATACAGAGCTTCACTGCAGTGTCTGTCTCTGAGTCTCTATACAGAGCTTCATGGCAGTGTCTGTCTCTTGAGTCTCTATACAGAGCTTCACTGCAGTGTCTGTCTCTTGAGTCTCTATACAGAGCTTCACGGCAGTGTCTGTCTCTGAGTCTCTATACAGAGCTTCACTGCAGTGTCTGTCTCTGAGTCTCTATACAGTGCTTCACTGCAGCGTCTGTCTCTGAGTCTCTATACAGTGCTTCACTGCAGTGTCTGTCTCTGAGTCTCTATACAGAGCTTCACTGCAGTGTCTGTCTCTGAGTCCCTATACAGAGCTTCACTGCAGCGTCTGTCTCTGAGTCTCTATACAGAGCTTCACTGCAGCGTCTGTCTCTGAGTCTCTATACAGAGCTTCACTGCAGCGTCTGTCTCTGAGTCTCTATACAGAGCTTCACTGCAGTGTCTGTCTCTTGAGTCTCTATACAGAGCTTCACTGCAGCGTCTGTCTCTGAGTCTCTATACAGAGCTTCACTGCAGTGTCTGTCTCTGAGTCTCTATACAGAGCTTCATGGCAGTGTCTGTCTCTTGAGTCTCTATACAGTGCTTCACTGCAGTGTCTGTCTCTGAGTCTCTATACAGAGCTTCACTGCAGTGTCTGTCTCTGAGTCTCTATACAGGCAAAAAGAAGTTTTTGTGTTCTGGGAATCAATGATCATTTCTTTCAGAAAACAAGAACTGTTATTCAGCTAAGAGCCGGGTGTCAGTCAACACGCTGAGCAGATTAATATGATATGTGGGATAGATATCCGGATGACTGCACGCCGATATCTATTTTCATAGATTATTAATTTGCTTTATTTACTGCATGCAGTTCCTCCCCCCCCCCCCCCCCACCCAGCGGTCTACTGTTTGCACGATCTCTTTATTTCTGTGGTAACTATGAGTCTATCACAGCCACTATCACACTGTTTTCGAGAAAGCGATATAGATCATTGAGTCTATCACAGCCACTATCACACTGTTTACGAGAAAGCGATATAGATCATCGAGTCTATTTAAAACTATGAGATTGCTATTTGGAAAAAAAAAACCCTTTACTATTTAAAAGTAGAGCTAGCATCTCTGAACCGCATCCTGTCGAAGCCTTTTTCTCACAGAATATTCAGTGACAGAAGTGGACAGGCTGCATCCTGCCTTGACGCTGCAGACACAGAGACCATGCTCTGCTTTTTACTTCTTCAGAATCAAGGAGGATTCTTTCTACTTCTTTCCCAAGGGATCTGCGCTCAAGACCAGCACTTCGGGGCTCCCGAGTGGCGCATCCAGTAAAGGCGCTCCGCACGGAGTGCAGGATGTGCCCTATAGCCTGGAGAGCGCAGCTTCGAATCCAGGCTATGTCACAGCCGACCGTGACCAGGAGTTCCTAGGGGGCGGCGCACAATTGGCTGAGCGCTGCCCGGGTAGGGAGGGCTTAGGTCGGCAGGGGAATCCACGGCTCACCGCGCATCAGCGACCCCTGTGGCCGATAGGGCGCCTGCGGTTCTGCAGTGGAGCCGCCAGATCTGTCTTTTCCTCTGGCACTATAGGTCTGGTGGCATTGCTGTGGATCTGCAGCGCGAAAAATGACGGCTTGGCAGGAGCACGTTTCGGAGGACGCGTGTTCCAGCCTCCGTTTCCCAAGTCGGCGGGGGGGTTGCGAGCGGTGAGCCGGGGATACAGACAATAATTGGGCACACTAAATTGGGGAGAAAACCTGGGTAAAAAATTGGCGATGACTAAATTTTAAGTTTTGAGTACTTCTCCTGGGATTCCCAGCATCACAGGTGTGTTTGGTTCACCCGGCTTCACCCTGCGTTGAAGTAAGATCTCTCCCTGTCCTTCTCTACAGTCTGCACAGGTTATCGGCTCAATCTGATTACAGCAAACAGCACAAGTAGCCCTCACTATTTCTCCTGTGGCCTGTGAATTTAGGTCAGGTACGCAGCCCCAAGGCTTATGTATAAAGACGTGACTCCAAACAGAGCTCAAGGAGACCCCACTAGGATTTATACACCCAGTACAGTCACAATGAGGGGAAGAAGGGGGTGGTTTTTCTTTCCTTGCTAAGAAGCCTATAGCCTCGTCTCTGGACTTTATCTTCACAAGTTTTTAACCCAGGAAAGCTTCCCTGGGTATCCATCTCCTTTTGTTCACAACAGGTCACCACATCTGGATCACTGCTAGTCAGTTTTACTGCTTTGACCCAGTTACAGGTCCAGCTCACATCAGACACTTTGCAGACTCCTTTGTGATCCAGTGTATCAGGAGGTATAGTCAGTACAGGACAGAGACTGAAAGGGAGCATGAGTTCCTTCTTTATAAATCTGAGAACAGTCCCCAGGACTGAGCTCATCCGTGACACTCTGTCCAGCACGTTTATGAGACTCTGTAATATCAGTGGAACAGCCTGAGCAGGGCTGTCCTATAGAGCCTGTAATGTGCCAAAGCGATTTACAGAGACTAGGGGGGTGAACTCTGCTTCATCAACAACTGCTGCTGCTGCTGCTGCAGAGTCACTTCCAATAGGAGCTCGTTTGTTTGACGTCTCATCCGAAGGACGGAGCACAAGGAGGTTCAGTGACTTGCTCAGGGTCACACACAGCGAGTTGGTGGCTGGGATTTGAACCTCCTGGTATCAAGACCCCTTTTCTTTAACCACTGGACCACCAAGCCTCTTTATTAAGGCAGGAAAATGAATGGTTAAGGGTGCTGTTTCATGTATCAATAACTGAACGGACACAGATGACGCTGCAGTCTTGTCTGATGGCGTTGGCTAATCAATGGTTTCAGTCTTGTGACTCTTACGATGTACAGCAGGAGATGGACTCACACTCGGAGTATTTCTCTGTAAATATTACCACAGCGTGACCAATTGTTTATTTTAGCACGGACAGCAGCGCTTAGAAAAAAAAATTCCATTGTTGCAGCTTGGCCGTGGATAATGGTACGCTACTCGCACAGCACGCTCCAATAATCAAACACAGACTAAAGGGATCTTGGAAACTTTACAAAGAGACTGCCTGTAGACTCTGAACACAGTAAGAGGATAAACCAGCTCTTGAAAATATGACCATCCTTAAAATACAGGGAGTGACTCACAAGCCTATCACTCAGCATGGGCTTGAACATAATGAGGGGCTCCCCTGTCTGAAGGAATTATAATGCAGGGTGCCTTTGAGTTTGTGCTACACCAGTTTAATAGCTGAATGAATTCTTGATGCAGTCCTGATCTTTCCAGTACTCCTCGCTATACTGTTTAACTGAGATCTGCACTGTCCTGTCACGTTGCTATTTTATGATAATTATTATTGTGATTGTTATTATTATAATGAATTAGTCATTTTGCAGACACTTCTATCCTTACAGAGACTAGGGGGGTGAACTATGCATCATCAACAACTGCTGCTGCTGCTGCAGAGTCACTTCCAATAGGAGCTCGTTTGTTTTACGTCTCATCCGAAGGACGGAGCACAAGGAGGTTCAGTGACTTGCTCAGGGTCTCACACACACAGGGAGTCAGTGGCTGAGCTGGGATTTGAACCTCCTGGTATCGAGCCCCTTTCTTTAAGCACTGGACCAGCAAGCCTCCTGAGGAACACAGTTTAATGAAATCCGCTCTCAACAGCTCTCTTGAGCTCCTCAAGCGATAGGAGAGTTAGCTGAACCATTACTGAGGCATTGCCAGGTCAGGCCACTGTGAACAACAGCTGCGGATCCTAGAAATGAAGGGAGGTGGGTTCTGGTCAGTAGCTGGAGACACGCCAAGGCATTCAGTACAGAATAGCCAGCTGTGCCACCAGCTCTCTTCAGTGGAATCACTTCTGTGGAAAGAAGTACAGCTGCGGCCAAAAAGCTTAGCATCACCTAGAATTTTAGGACTGAGACGTTGTTTCAAAAATCAACAACTATATGAACATAACTGAGATCTTTTATCAAAGAAACTACAAAATGGTATCGCAAAAGTCTACTGGATGCCTTAAGAGTAATACAGTAGTATTTCATGTTGGATTTCGAAATGTCACATTTTTCAATTTGTGTTGGTTTTTCATTACGTGGAAAACTCCAAAGAGCTGTGGAATTCAATATGTTAACGTCACGTTATTCAGCAGGTTTCACTCGACTTTATGAAGCGCAATGATTTAATTCTATAGGGTGATGCTACATTTGTGCCCGTAGCTGTAAAATGTTCAATTGATGGCAGTATTTAGACCTGACAGTGTTTCGATTAATTAAAAAACAAAGACTTGAATAGACAGTGTATCAGCACGTTTCCTGACCACATTTGCTTGGTGAGTAACTGGGCTAATTAAGTTCTGAACACGCTGTCAGATTTATTTCTCTTTCAACACCTCCTGGGCGTGTTTCTGTCTCCCTGCACTGCCCATAGACTCAGGGAGTATGTCCCGCGGAGGTGATGATGTCACAAAGCCCTCTCTCTTGGGTTGCCATGGCGCTGGCTGGATGATCCAGTTGGAATTGATATCCTTAGTGACTCAGCAGGACACCGGAACAATAGGGAGGCCTCTTTATTTTGTTTTGGTTGCTATTTCATAATTTTTAATGAAATTCCAGAACCTTTATTGCTATGACATCATCCGAACCCCATGACTCAAGGGCCCGGCATGCAATGACAGGTGACTTCTGTACAGCTATCCTTTCAAAACAGCATTCCTCTGTACAACAGTCAATTGCATTGGATATTAAAGGACAGAGATTGCAACAGATATACCCACTGCACTGTAACTGAATTATAACTACTGTACGTAACTCCTGCTAGCTGTGCAACAAAAACATGCTTGTAATGTTTCAAAAACAGCATCGTTTATACAACGCCCCAATTCATCACACTGTACCTCCATCATATACTTGGTCTGTTTAGAGGAATCAGATACGTCTGCTATTCCTGAAACATTTCTAGAGGGGGGCAGCAGTGTGGAGTAGTGGTTAGGGCTCTGGACTCTTGACCGGAGGGTCGTGGGTTCAATCCCAGGTGGGGGGACACTGCTGCTGTACCCTTGAGCAAGGTACTTTACCTAGATTGCTCCAGTAAAAAACCCAACTGTATAAATGGGGAATTGTATGTAAAAATAATGTGATATCTGTATAATGTGAAATAATGTATAATGTGATATCTCATAACAATTGTAAGTCGCCCTGGATAAGGGCATCTGCTAAGAAATAAATAATAATAATAATAATAATAATAGAGGGTTTTTTTTTAGGGGAGAAAAAAAAGCACACATTTTACAACTGTTTAAAGGCGTAGTGTCCTGGTTTCAAACGTTAGGAATGTTCGGTCACCAGCGCAGCCAAAAGTGTGGCACTCGAGTCTAGAAAAGTTATGTCAACACTATAAAAAAAAACAACTCTGGTTGTATCCAGTAAAACACCTCAGAGAGTAAACTAAAACCACAGCCTCACCCGTCCCCACGTGTTGCTACAACTGTTTGAGTCGTTTTTTTCTTTTCACTGTTAACATCCTGACAACTTTTTACGCTTCTAACTTTAAAAAGTCTGTTTCAGAGCTCTTTTCAGAATGTCCGCTCTGGTGCACTGATAGCGTCAGGATTATTGCCCACGTTGTCACACAGATAACACAGCGTCAGAGCCCTTGTTATTTATATATTTGTATTGCTCTTCCTGCAGTGATTTTGAGCAGTGGTGTGCAAAGTGGGCGGCGCGATGAATCAGTAAGAGAGGCGCGACTATGACTAAAGGACAGAACATTTTAAATAAATACATAAATTGACAGCTAATTAGTCCAAGCGCTTACCTTTCAAATGAGCGGTTGACGAGCACTCTAGGACTTGCAGAACCGGAGATGTGTTTGAAGTGGCGTGTGTCAGTGAAATTGCAGTGAACAGAGCCAAAATGTCGACATGTGTTAAAAATAAATAAATAAATAAATAAAAATAATGTTTTAACAGGTGTTTTTTTCCCCAGATTTCATGTAAATCGCGTATTTTTCCATAGATTTAAGAAAAAAAAAGTCCAGATTTAGCTGAATACATAAATGTTAACAAACACATATTTAAAAGTGGGAGTGCCGCCCTGGTGCGTGAGGATCCATAGAAATCTATTATATCAAAAAATTAAACGCGTCTGCACTCGACCAACAGCAATCAACTACCGAGTGACGTCACCAGAAATGAAAACCGCCAAAAACAACAACAGCAAAAAAACTTCGAAGAATGGAGGAAATATTAATTATTAAAGTATAGATATTTCCTGTATTATACCCCCCCGTGCCAGCTACAAGGATACAGAACACAGAGTCTCTTCGGACATTCCACTTGAGTTATTTATAGGTCTGTAATTACTTTGGGAAATGGAATGGGGTTTGTCCCGTCATTTGTCAACAACGTCAAACTGCACTGCAGTCCTATGAAATGAGAAGTCAAAAGTGTTTAAAACTGAAAAATTTATATCATGTCATTATTGATATATATAAAAAAAACAACAACAAAAAAATAGGCACTATTCTGAATTATCAACAGCCCTGTCTGATTCGTATACTGTGAATTATCAACAGCCCTGTCTGATTCGTATACTGTGAATTATCGACATTATCAACATCCCTGTCTGATCCGTATACTGTGAATTATCAACAGCCCTGTCTGATTCGTATACTGTGAATTATCAACAGCCCTGTCTGATTCGTATACCGTGAATTATCAACAGCCCTGTCTGATTCGTATACTGTGAATTATCAACAGCCCTGTCTGATTCGTATACTGTGAATTATCAACAGCCCTGTCTGATTCGTATACGGTGTGTTGATTTGTTGTTTCTGTAAGTTAACGTAGACTCTGGTAATTTTTTTGGCACAGAGAAGATGATATACCCGAGTCAGTAACCGTACAGCAGTTATGAAACGGTATAATTAAACACACACACGCACGCACGCACACGCACACACACACACGCACACGCACGCACACACACACACATAAACAAACATACGTTTTCTTTTTTACTAGAAGTGTACGAGATGCAGCGAGTAACCTGTATGTTATAGCATTGCAAAATGTCTTATGCATTGACTTAGAGCAGGGGTTTCCAGGCGCGGGTACGCGTACCGCTGGTGGTACTTGTAAGGTCATAGGCGGTAGGCATGTTTTCAGTGTTTGAAATGGATGCATTTCTTACTTGTAAAACAAAAACGAATGAAGAACGCACAGCAAGTGCAAAGCGACAGAAAGTTATACCGAGTCTGTTTGGATAATGTTTGTGCGTGCTTATCATTGTTACTTATCATAGTTTAATCTTGAGGTTAATATTTTTAGTGCTGTAATCATTTTAAACGGCACACATAAGTGCTGAGGTGGGAAGTAAATCATAAGTGATAAACATTTACAGTGCACTATCATTTCTAATGAGTTTTCCGAACAGAAAGCAAAGAGATTCTTAAATCATGTCTTTTAATTCTGTGCATCCAGAGACACGTCATTCACTTTGAAGAACGAAGCCCTGTCTTAGTTAAAGCAGCAGTTTGTCAGTCCCAGACTGTTGTGAAAACGTTTATATTAAGTAAACAAGACAAAAAATGTGTTATTCAGATTATTCTATCTTTTATTGTTATTATTATTATTATTTATTTCTTAGCAGACGCCCTAATCCAATTGTACAATTGTTACAAGATATCACATTATTTTTACATACAATTCCCCATTTACACAGTTGGGTTTTTACTGGAGCAATCTAGGTAAAGTACCTTGCTCAAGGGTACAGCAGCAGTGTCCTCCACCTGGGATTGAACCCACGACCCTCTGGTCAAGAGTCCAGAGTCCTAACCACTACTCCACACTGCAGGCGGAACTCATTTGCATACAAACTCCAGATTTAGCTGGCCAGTTAAATATTTAGCTAAATGTTAAATCTTGTAACTAGATTTATAAATTATATTTGAATGTACACATTAAAAAAAAAAAGTATTTATTTCCACGACATTTATAAATCTGGGGGAAAAAAATAAAAGATTTACGTTAAATCTGGAAAAAAAATAAAAATTTTTTACACGACACCCCATAGAAAACCTCTGACTCAGAAGATCGATCTATCTAGCATCATTGATTATTATGCATTGCATAATTGCATTTCACAATTAATTGATATGACTGTTGATTGTTTAATTTGATGTGCTTTGTTTTGCTTTCTTTATTAAATGGAAAATATCACCATATGAGGTCAGATCTTCTGCTGTATAATCAGTGGCTGTGAACCTGCGGTCCAGTGATATTATTGACTGTTTGCACACACAGTGTATATACAGATCAAAAGCACACCCACGCGCGCACACTCAAGTACAAATACGCATAAACACATACTGTGATTATCGAGCCATGTTTACGGGACTAAAGATGATTAAAGGCAAGGTTTTATTTTCTGAGACTATCTACATTCCCTTTTTAGGAAGTCAGATGGAAATGTATGTTCTATGTTAGTACAGCACGTATCTCCTCCTCTTCTGTTGAAGTCACGCTTTCCATGTCTTGTCACGTCACTTTCCACGTCATGTTTTATTTGTATTGGGTCAGAGCAGCAGTCGGGGGAGGGCGGGGGTTTCAGCGCTAAGTGCAATGTTATGAAGTATTTTTTTTTTTTTTTAATCCGCGAAAGGGAATTGACTCTTGGGTATAGACGCGCTGGTGTTGCACTGTGTACCGCGCGTCAAAATAAACCGACAAGTCAATTGGCGTGGGCTTGCGTGTTAACTTCAGCTATACCGGTAGCTGGCAATAACGATCTGGGTTAATGTAGGGAGGCGCATCACACACGACGAGGCAATCCACACACAGGCGGAGTGTGAGCGCGAACCCGCGACCTCTCGCACTGAAGCATAGCGCCGATACCGCTGTACAAGAGCCGGCTCCCTTCTGACGTACCTCACTGTACGTCACCTACCAGCCCTGCTGCTGCCTTCCCCCGAGCACGCTATATATATATATATATATATATATATATATATATATATTCAGCCAAAGAAGGACTTGTAGTCCGAAACGTCCTGATAATTGATTTGTAATCAATTATTCTACCTTTTTAAGTACCAGAAATATCCTTTTCTCTTTTTCCTTTTTTCTTATATATATAATGATTTCCATTACACGAGAGTAGATGTTAAAACTTCATGCTGATTTGAACTCGGCGCTCGCCAAGATAAGCACCAACTAAGACGTAGCTTTACAGTAAACTAATGTGATCCATATGTGTCTCCATCCATTTACGTTTCCTTCCATATGATGATGTAGATATCCTTCTGTCTGGTGTTGATGGCTGAAGTGTAATGCTGGCTCCAGGGATCAGCTTATTTTGCCTCCCTGGCGCATCAGCACACACAACGGCTGCGATGCTGGCTCCGGGGATCAACCACAGTGCGGCCTCCCCAGTGCATCAGCATGACAACCGTCTGGATTGAGCTAAGTAGGGTACATCTCTGGGGTTTTCAAGTGGGCACCTTCCATCCTCAGTGTTTCGTCGACTAGCCCACGACACCTCAAGAGGTGTCTATATATACTATATATATATAGTGAAAAGCCAGGTTTATTTTTCCAGATATATTTTCTTAGATTGAATTGCTGAACGATAATGTTTTAAAAAAAATAAAAATAAAAATCACAGATTTATTTTTTAGAAACCTAGAATTAACATGTCAGCTAAGTGTAAAAAAAAAAATTCTAGACTGTTTTAAATGTTTTTAATTTTCTGATACTCTTATGTATTTAGCTAAATCGGGACTTTTTGTGGTTAAACCTAGGACAAAATACACGATTTACAAAAGATATGCAAAGAAAAGGGGGCTTCATATAAAAAAGTTTGCTCACCACTGACTTAGAGGACAGATCTCGAACCCCAGTGCACTGGAGCGGACATTTCAAAAAGAGCTTTGAAATATTGTATGATATTAATTTCATCAGCGTTTCAGAAACACAGACACAAGCCCGCTGCCGGGCAGGGAGTGCGGTTGAAAGATGATGAAATGCCACCAGCCGTTTCTTGCATCAACAGTATTATCACATCACCATTGCTCTAAACCTGCTGTACAGTCCTAATGGAAGCTCGTTTTTATCATCTGACATCCCAAAAGGATGTGAATCAACCCACACTGCTGGTAACCCATTGCACTACCATGGGACTCACCAGACACACGGTGCTGCTTGCACTGCCATTGCTGGTAGTGCTGTGGTCTGTTAACGGTCCTGCTGCCTGTGGCTGTCAGTGTACAAAATAGCAAAGTGACAAGCCAGTGACATGGGGGGGGGGGGGGGCTTTATAAAGTCTAAATAAAGGAATGCTGTAGTGTTTCTGTTTGCTGAATGATTCATTGAAGAAGATCAAAGCTGGACTGCATGTTTTTAATAATGTTCATGGTAGGAAATGGCTCATTTCAACAGCACCCACTCCACAGACACTCTCTGTTTCATTGCAGGCTGTTTTGTTTGTATCTCATTGCAGGCTGGCTTACTAACATGAATAGCTGATTACAGCAGAGCTCCGTTATCAGCAGAGGCTCCTGAGTAACTTCCAAGAACCCGTAAAGCACACAGTGAGAGGTAAGACTGCCCCACAGTACAGGTCTAGCACTGGCAGTGGAGTCCTGTAGCAGCACATTGTGAAATTCAAGCTGTGCGTCATCGTCAACACCTTGCGGTTTCTTAAGAGAATCCACACTTTGGCAATAAAGAATGACTGGAAGGTATAATAACGGAACAGAGCGATACTGCACGTTTGTTACATTGCAAATGGGGAAGATTACATCTAAATGGACCTTTCTGACCACTTTTCCCCAATTTCCTGGAATTGGAATATCCACCATTGCAGCTAGTGAAATGATAGGCAGGTTATTAAGAGAGGAACTAGGAGTTTATTAAGAGAAGAACTAGGAGTTTATTAAGAGAAGAACTAGGAGTTTATTAAGAGAAGAACTAGGAGTTTATTAAGAGAAGAACTAGGAGTTTATTAAGAGAAGAACTAGGAGTTTATTAAGATGGGAACTAGGAGTTTATTAAGAGAAGAACTAGGAGTTTATTAAGATGGGAACTAGGAGTTTATTAAGAGAGGAACTAGGAGTTTATTAAGAGAAGAACTAGGAGTTTATTAAGAGAAGAACTAGGAGTTTATTAAGAGAGGAACTAGGAGTTTATTAAGAGAAGAACTAGGAGTTTATTAAGAGAGGAACTAGGAGTTTATTAAGAGAGGAACTAGGAGTTTATTAAGAGAAGAACTAGGGGTTTATTAAGAGGAGAACTAGGAGTTTATTAAGAGAGGAACTAGGAGTTTATTAAGAGAAGAACTAGGAGTTTATTAAGAGAAGAACTAGGAGTTTATTAAGAGAAGAACTAGGAGTTTATTAAGAGAAGAACTAGGAGTTTATTAAGAGGGGAACTAGGAGTTTATTAAGAGAGGAACGAGGGGTTTATTAAGAGGGGAACTAGGAGTTTATTAAGATGGGTTTATTAAGAGGGGAACTAGGAGTTTATTAAGAGAAGAACTAGGGGTTTATTAAGAGAAGAACTAGGAGTTTATTAAGAGGGGAACTAGGAGTTTATTAAGAGAAGAACTAGGAGTTTATTAAGAGGGGAACTAGGAGTTTATTAAGAGAAGAACTAGGAGTTTATTAAGAGGAGAACTAGGAGTTTATTAAGAGGGGAACTAGGGGTTTATTAAGAGGGGAACTAGGAGTTTATTAAGAGGGGAACTAGGAGTTTATTAAGAGGGGAACTAGGAGTTTATTAAGAGGGGAACTAGGAGTTTATTAAGAGAAGAACTAGGAGTTTATTAAGAGGGGAACTAGGAGTTTATTAAGAGGGGAACTAGGAGTTTATTAAGAGGGGAACTAGGAGTTTATTAAGAGGGGAACTAGGAGTTTATTAAGAGAAGAACTAGGAGTTTATTAAGAGGGGAACTAGGAGTTTATTAAGAGGGGAACTAGGGGTTTATTAAGAGGGGAACTAGGAGTTTATTAAGAGGGGAACTAGGAGTTAAAAGATAAGAAAGCCATTAAATTGTAAAATGCACGGGAGAGGGGAGGCTAGATTTATAGAACTAAGCTTCTCTGAGTCCTCGAGTCCTTGAAATCCTTTTCTGTTATTGTGTGAGAGCATCAATATAAACATACAGGCTGCGTAAACACCAGATGAACTCAGTTTGAACTGATACTCAGACAGGCACTCATCAGAGAGGGCTGGGGTGTTTATACACTAGCAATGCAAACTGGAAGTTTATATTAGGAATCCTGTCTGAATAATCCAGCTGGAATCCCATTAAAATACCGACCACAATACAGACCACAGCACTACCAGCAAGGGCAACGCAATGCATCTGAAAGACAGATCGCAAAGGGGTCCTGATATGGTGCTGTAGCTCTGTAATGTCACTGTGATGTCCCCATTTCAGTGTTGCTCCTTATAGCTATCCACGCTTTCAGCTTACTGGAAAAAATAGAAGAAAGAAGATGATTTCCAGAACCGTCCAAAAAGTTAAAACCATGTGTGCATTCGTTTTACATTTTTAAAGACAGTGCATAAATCATGTCCAATTAATTTACTGTCATGTAATAAATGTGTCTCTGTCCCCAGACTGCCAGCTTGTCAGACTCCCCTCGTTAAACTCTCCATTCCAGCAGCATGACGGGCAGTGACCTCACAGGGATCGTGCCGGGGCTGTGTGTCATGTGTTGTGACCTCCAGCTGCTGCTCCCTGCCGTCAGGCTCCTGTGTTACTCCTGCACACTCTCCAGTGCCCTGGGGATTCCCAGCATTGCGATATCCCTGCGATATCATCGCCTGCCCACGCTCCTTCATTCCTTCATCACAACATATTGCATATTGACGTCTCGGACACTTTGTCCTTCCACAAGCAGGTGTCTCACAGTAAATTAGGCTCTCTGCTTCGGAAATCCCAGATGCTACGTCCTCTCATTTGCGTCGGGAACATAAGGATTATCCTAAATACATTTTTCCAGTACAGCCATAAACAGCGAAAGCGTGCGAAATGCAGCCTGACTTGTCCTCAACATCTGGTTAGCAGAGCAAAATGAGGAAGGTTTTTTTTTTTTTTTTTTACACTTTTAAAACAGAGGGTTTAAGTGGCATTCCCAGAGGCTGATCTGATTCTCAAAAGATATTGCGATCACTGCGCAGGCATCTATTTTCCAGGTAGGTGCCAGGAGGCTGCTTAAAGAGAGACATTCAACCACTATACGCATTAGGAAGAAATGCAGTGTGTTGTGTGCCCTTGTGAAAACAAGGCGTGCTCCCATTAGCTGACGGTTATTTCAACGAGGCTCAGAGACACTGGCTGAAGCGCACTCTGTGACCCCTATGGCGCTGTTCCCAGAGTGGCTCATCTTTTAGTGCTGTACCTGAACCACACAAATACATCCATCCATTCATTATCATTAACCACTTACTCCTTTACAGGGTCGCGTTGAGCCAGAGACTAACCCGGCATACACAGGGCACAAGGCGAGACTACACCCTGGACGGGACGCCAGTCCATCGCAGAGCACCACACACACACCCCCACTCAATCAACCTGGACAACAACCTGGGAGGAAACCGTTGTACCCGGAGAAAACCCATGCGGACACGGGGAGAACATGCAAACTCCACACAGACAGTACCCTAGGCCAAATTCGAACCCAGGACCCTGGTGCTGGGAGGCAGTAGCGCTAACCACTACGCCACCGTGCCGCCCCACACAAACACAACCAGGCAAAAATACAACCTGCAACCCTGGCAGTAAACGACTTCCCATTTCTAGAGCCTGAACTGGCACCCAGTACTGTGCTGGACATCTTGAATGGTCGGCAGATTGGTCACTCTTACCTCCTACTCCAGTGGAAGACAGACACTACTGCAGTGGATCACATGTAACTGGTAACAGCGGCACACCAAGGAAAACATTTTAACATTGTGGACAGTTTAGTAGCAAAGTATACAATACAAATCTAATTGAAAATTGAGTTGAGTTGTTCCTATGCACATAGAGTTACCATACGACTCCACGTCCACTAGGACAGCTGAGGCTTTTCAACTCACAACTCCCCCCCCCCGCCCCCCCCCCAATGCATTCTGGTAAGTGTAGTCCTGCTGTGAAAGGCACTTGAGACAGGTCAAACGGACCAGAATGCATTGCGGTGCGAGCTGAAAAGCCTGAACTGTCCCAGTGTACTGTACATGGAGTCACATGGTAACTCTGTTTGTATCTGCACAGCAGACAGCTAGTTGGCAAGACTACCAAAATATATATATATATATTAAGATGAGACATAAATGTGCACTAAAACCAGACTCCAAACAAGTCTTGAGGTTGCTGTGTCCGCATGTTTCCATATCACTGCATTGACCCTGTGTGACGACAGCACAAGACCTCGATATTCTGTGGCATGGCAGTGACGTGGGAGATGACCTCATAGTGGTTTCTAGAGGTCTGATAATACAAATATGAAAAAAGGAGCTTCCTTCTTCATTTATTTTTTTTTTGGGGGGGGGCGGTATGGTCCGTTTGGAAACAATTATTTCCCAAGCGTCTATTTTCAAAAAACCCAGCTTAACAATGTGTGTGTGTGTGTGTGTATATATATATATATATATATATATATATATATATATATCTTAGCAGACGCCCTTATCCAGGGCGACTTACAATTGTTACAAGATATCACATTATTTTTACATACAATTACCCATTTATAGAGTTGGGTTTTTACTGGAGCAATCTAGGTAAAGTACCTTGCTCAAGGGTACAGCAGCAGTGTCCCCCACCTGGGATTGAACCCACGACCCTCCGGTCAAGAGTCCAGAGCCCTGACCACTACTCCACGCTGCTGATATATATATATATAGGTAGCTTGTTTCTCTTTCAAACTACATATTCAAATGTAAACTAAAAGGCAGAAACCTCAAACACGTCCTCCCAATTGATAAACACGAGAGGGGAAAAGCGACTAACCTCGACTGAATCGGATCTCAGTTGATGCCTGAGACACTGTCTCTGGTCTCGGTGTTCATAATTGTCCCCCCCTCCTAATACAGGATAGTTAAAGCGCAGTATTTCTTTAAGAAGATATACACACTGTCCACGTGAGGAACAGGAAACCGAAAAAAAAAAGTTTCAGGAAGTTACCTTAGAGCAGTGAAACTGGCAAATAAGAACCAACAAATCTGATAAGAATACATAATAATTATACAAGTGTTCCCGGGATATAAATTACATTCATATAGGACTCACAGAAAATAATTCCGCATGTGTAACTTACTTTACACCTTTGATAAACAAAACAACATGACCAGCTTTTAAGTGTCAGGTCTGTAAATTAGCTACACTTAACAACCAGGAAGTAAAACGGTAAGTAGTAACGCTTTTTATTTATTTTAATTTTTTTTATTAAAAGGGGGCCAAAACAACAGAAAATAAAACTAGTTCTAAAGTCTTTTTTTTTTTCAGGCGTTTTAAATATCTGACGGAGGTATAATTCTTTCTAAAGTGTCGTGTTGTTTTAAGTTATTAAAGTATTATTAATGTTCTAGGGGCACTTGGCCTGTTTCTTATTCAGGCTTGGATCTGCTCCAAACGGAATGATTGGCTTTGTATTTAAGGGGTGCAGTCTTTTGAATTTGTATCCCCCCCCCCAGCCCCCCCCCAGCCCCCCCCCCAGCCCCCCCCCCAGCTGCACTTGTAAACGTTGACCACAGCATACATGCCAACAGTCCCGATTTCCTAGCAAATATCCCGCGTCCCGATGCAAAGGAAGTACCGATATTTACCCATAGCAAAAAAATAATTTATTCTGCACAGTAGAGTCAGTGAAAACCACCCGCTGTGCTCTTGTGCGGCTGACATCGGCTCATCACTAACTTACACAAAGGCAATTATGTCTATTTTTACTGTCATGGCGGTCGTGTCGTGTTGAGTTGGGGTGGGGGATACGTCTATTATATGGTAATGAGTGTTTTTTGCGTATGACTCTGAGCTTGATCACCCCGAGTGTGTCTAGGTAACAAGCTCAGGTGTGTCTTATTAAACTCCTAGTAAAACCAGGAATGGATCAGACTGCTGTGCGACGGGAGCCTTATTTCCATCCCTGTCTTGCATTATGAACAGCAGGTTTGTTTGTTTATTTAGCAGACGCCTTTATCCAAGGCTTACAGAGACTAGGGTGTGTGAACTATGCATCAGCTGCAGAGGCACTTACAACTACGTCTCACCCCGAAAGACGGAGCACAAGGAGGTTAAGTGACTTGCTCAGGGTCACACAATGAGTGGCTGAGCTGAACCGGGGATCTCCTGGTTACAAGCCCTTTTCTTTAACCACTGGAGTACACGGCCTCCTCCACAGGTATTGCAGACTGTGTGCGTGCTGTTTCTGTGTCCTCCCTGACTCCTCTCCCTGACCCCTGTGGTTTCAGCTCTGCCAGGATGAGCCGCCCTCCCTCCCAGCACATTCAGACCTGCGGCCCCTGGGAGATGAAGGAGCGCCTGGGGACCGGAGGCTTTGGGAACGTCATGCGGTGGCAGAACAAGGTAGGACGGGCCACCCAGGAATCGCACAGCAATCCCATTGCAGAACTAGAAGAACCCGAGACTATGCGTTTTGCATCACCCTCTATATAGAGTGAATTTATTGTGCTTCATAAAGTGGAATAAAGCCTGCTGAATAATGTGACGTTAAAGTATTGAATTGCACACCGCTTTGGAGTTTTCCACAGACTTAATGAAAAACTGACAACAATTGAAAAATGTGATATTTCCAAAATCTAACATGAAATGCTACTGCTGTCCTATTATGGCTTCCGGTGGACTTTTTTGCGATATCAGATTTGTAGTTTATTTTGATTATGTGATGTTAAATAAAATATCTAAATTATGTTCATATAGTTTTAAAAAAAAAACAACTATATGATATACAGTAAAAGAATTATATACATTTTTTTACTGTATATCATGTATGATGCATTTCTCTGTATTTACAGTATTATGGATTTTCTTGTTGTTACTGCATCTTGTAAAGCGCTTTGTGATGGTGGTCCGCTATGAAAGGCACTATATAAAATAAAGATTAATTGATATATATATATATATATATAAAATTGTAGGTGATGCAAAACTTTTGGCCAGAATTTGATAATTCCTGAATCAGGTTAATTAGGCCAAGTTAAATTGTCCAGGTACAATATTCTGCATGCCTTTCAATCACAGGTTTTGTAGCCAGACGGCGAAATAAAGCAGTGTACAGAGGGAGCTCAGTATATGAGCTGCTGGATACTGCATCACCCCCATAGCGTGGCCACGGCCAGGTCTGATAAACTAACGGCCGCTGTTCCCATCGTTCCCAGGACACAGAGGAGCAGATCGCCATCAAGCAGTGTCGGCAGGAGCTGAGCCTTCGGAACCGCGAGAGGTGGTGCCTGGAGATCCAGATCATGAAGAAGTGAGTGAGCTCTAATTAAAGTGAAAGCATAGCACAGGGAGAGCATGGGAAAGCATGGGTAACACTGTGAAGCACAGGGAGGGATGGGAAAGCATAGGGATGCATTGTAAAGCAAAGAGAGGTCTGGTAAAGCATAGGGAAGCATTGTAAAGCACAGAGAGGTCTGGGAAAGCATAGGGAAGCATTGTAAAGCACAGAGAGGTCTGGTAAAGCATAGGGAAGCATTGTAAAGCACAGAGGTCTGGTAAAGCATAGGGAAGCATTGTAAAGCACAGAGAGGTCTGGTAAAGCATAGGCAAGCATTGTAAAGCACAGAGAGGTATGGTAAAGCATAGGGAAGCATTGTAAAGCACAGAGAGGTCTGGTAAAGCATAGGGAAGCATTGTAAAGCACAGAGAGGTCTGGTAAAGCATAGGGAAGCATTGTAAAGCACAGAGAGGTATGGTAAAGCATAGGGGAGCATTGTAAAGCACAGAGAGGTCTGGTAAAGCATAGGGAAGCATTGTAAAGCACAGCAAGGTCTGGTAAAGCATAGGGGAGCATTGTAAAGCACAGAGAGGTCTGCATAGGGAAGCACAGAGAGGTATGGGAAAGCATATTAAAAAACATGGTAAACTAACAGCTATAAAAGTGTCCCATGGTAGAAGCTCTGTTTTTTTCATTGGTGTTATTAATATTATTGTTTTTGGTATGGCTTTATAAGAGCTCCCTGGTATTGAGTTTGGCTCTTCTAGCCAAAAAGCATCGAGCAGTAATTTCCACAGCTGGGAGGCGTGTGGGCGGCAGCGTGTGGGTGCAGGGTTATGGTTTGGGGGTTTGGGGTTTTGGAGACATGCTTTCTGGGGTCCTGCTGGGGCTGGGCTCCCCTGTGGTTCAGACAGCGTCTGAAAAGAGAATCGAATCAGAGAAAAAAAAACAACTAAAAAACAACTAAAAGTAGAATTGCAGCGCTTTGAAGTTTCTATCCGGAGATCCAGCGCTGGGAGGGGTGTTCCCCAGCCAGGGATTACTTTTCCTTCTTTTATTTTTAGCATTTTATTTTCAAGGGTTGCCTTTCTTTTAAAGTATGATTTACAATCACATCAAAATACAGTTATTATTATTATTTATTTCTTTAGCAGGAGCCCTTATCCAGGACGACTTACAATTGTTACAAGATATCACATTATTTTTCACATACCATTACCCATTTATACAGTTGGGTTTTTACTGGAGCAATCTAGGTAAAGTACCTTGCCGAAGAGTACAGCAGCAGTGTCCCCCACCTGGGATTGAACCCACGACCCTCCGGTCAGGAGTCCAGAGCCCTAACCACTACTCCACACCGCAGCCAGGTCGACTGCTCCGAGCTCTTGGTCTGGAGTGTATTTTTGCACTAGAATTTCACTTGCTTTGTCGTGTTTTGATTGACTGGTTGTAAATCTGTTCTTAACGCCTGAAGCTGCGCAAGGAATCAAGAGCTTTGTTCTTCAAACGGTTTCTTCATAAAAATCCATTCGAGAGCGACTTGAGTATCACGAGGAGGGAACTGACAATTCGGACGAGCAGATCCACCCTGTCAGTACATTTTAAACCCCATTGTTTCATGCAAAAATGAAGAAAGTTAGCATCATTTTATTTAGTGGGACACACATCTTACTTGTATCTTAAGAACATAAGAAAGTTTCCAAACGAGAGGAGGCCATTCGGCCCATCTTGCTTGTTTGGTTGTTAGTATCTTATTAATCCCAGAATCTCATCAAGCAGCTTCTTGAAGGATCCCAGGGTGTCAGCTTCAACAACATTACTGGGGAGTTGGTTCCAGACCCTCACAATTCTCTGTGTAAAAAAGTGCCTCCTATTTTCTGTTCTGTATGCTCCTTTATCTAATCTCCATTTGTGACCCCTGGTCCTTGTTTCTTCTTTCAGGTCAAAAAAGTCCCCTGGGTTGACACTGTCTATACCTTTTAGGATTTTGAATGCTTGAATCAGATCGCCGCGTAGTCTTCTTTGTTCAAGACTGAACAGATTCAATTCTTTTAGCCTGTCTGCATACGGCATGCCTTTTAAACCCGGGATAATTCTGGTCGCTCTTCTTTGCAGTCTTTCTAGAGCAGCAATATCCTTTTTGTAACGAGGTGACCAGAACTGAACACAATATTCTAGGTGAGGTCTTACTAATGCATTGTAAAGTTTTAACATTACTTCCCTTGATTTTAAAGGGTTATCCCTGTGAACACTGGAATGTCGTCACATTGAGATGCAGTGAAGAGCTGAACTTTGCAAAGCGTGTTCATACAATTGGACTGAGATTTGAAAGGACCGAAGTCTGCTTCTTAACCTTGATGAATGTTGACTTGTTGAATTTTCGCACTGCTGTTTACAGATGTCTGCCGCTGTAGAGCTGCACCTCCCCTTTTATCTGAGAATCGGGCAAGGCCACGCGCGTCAACTACCCCGTTCCTCGCCCTGCGCTGTGCTTGAAGGGTTTGTTCGTTGCGTTCTTGTTCTGCACAGTTGTTTTGGGACGTCGCTATCAATGTACACGGTGTTACAGTCTGTTCATACAACGCAGTAGACAAAAGAAAAGAACAAAATAGAAAAGATTCAGAAACTACGTTCAGAGTGCGTGGGGCTTCAACCTAAAATCTTTCAAGTGACGTCCATAAATCTGTATCGTTTGTAAAGCTCTGGACAAAAGCAATGCATCCCTTTATAGAATGAACTCCTTGTGCTTCATGAAGTGGAACCTGCTGAATAATGTTTCATTAACATATTGAATCACACACCGCTTTGTAGTTTTCCCATATTTTATTTATTTATTTTCTTAGCAGACGCCCTTATCCAGGGCGACTTACAATTGTTACTGTGAATTATCAACAGCCCTGTCTGATTCGTATACTGTGAATTATCAACAGCCCTGTCTGATTCGTATACTGTGAATTATCAACAGCCCTGTCTGATTCGTATACGGTGAATTATCAACAGCCCTGTCTGATTCGTATACTGTGAATTATCAACAGCCCTGTCTGATTCGTATACTGTGAATTATCAACAGCCCTGTCTGATTCGTATACTGTGAATTATCAGCAGCCCTGTCTGATTCGTATACTGTGAATTATCAGCAGCCCTGTCTGATTCGTATACTGTGAATTATCAACAGCCCTGTCTGATTCGTATACGGTGTGTTGATTTGTTGTTTCTGTAAGTTAACGTAGACTCTGGTCATTTTTTTGGCACAGAGAAGATGATATACCCGAGTCAGTAACTGTACAGCAGTTATGAAACTGTATAATTAAACACACACACGCACGCACGCACACGCACGCACACACACACACACACACACACACACACGCACACACACACACACACACGCACACACACACACACATAAAAACATACGGTTTCTTTTTTACTAGAAGTGTACGAGATGCAGCGAGTAACCTGTATGTTATAGCATTGCAAAATGTCTTATGCATTGACTTAGAGCAGGGCTTTCCAGGCGCGGGTACGCGTACCGCTGGTGGTACTTGTAAGGTCGTAGGCGGTAGGCATGTTTTCAGTGTTTGAAATAGATGCATTTCTTACTTGTAAAACAAAAACGAATGAAGAACGCACAGCAAGTGCAAAGCGACAGAAAGTTATATCGAGTCTGTTTGGATAATGTTTGTGCATGCTTATCATTGTTACTTATCATAGTTTAATCTTGAGGTTAATGTTTTTAGTGCTGTAAACATTTTAAACGGCACACATAAGTGCTGAGGTGGGAAATAAATGATAAGTGATAAACATTTACAGTGCACTGTCATTTCTAATGACTTTTCCGAACAGAAAGCAAAGAGATTCTTAATACTGTCTTTTAATTCTGTGCATCCAGAGACACGCCATTCACTTTGAAGAACGAAGCCCTGTCTTAGTTAAAGCAGCAGTTTGTCAGTCCCAGACTGTTGTGAAAACGTATATATTAAGTAAACAAGACCAAAAATGTGTTATTCAGATTATTCTATCTTTTATTGTTATTATTATTATTTATTTCTTAGCAGACGCCCTTATCCAATTGTACAATTGTTACAAGATATCACATTATTGTTACATACAATTCCCCATTTATACAGTTGGGTTTTTACTGGAGCAATCTAGGTAAAGTACCTTGCTCAAAGGTACAGCAGCAGTGTCCCCCACCTGGGATTGAACCCACGACCCTCCGGTCAAGAGTCCAGAGCCCTAACCACTACTCCACACTGCTGTCCATATACAGCACATAACGAAAAACTGGCAAAAATTAAGAGACATTTCAAAATACTGTACCACTATTATGGCTTCCGATAGACTTTTCTGCGATATCATTTTGTAGTTTCTTTGATTACACAATGTTAAATAAAAGAGCTAAATTATGTATATATGTTTTTTTTAATGTTATCTCAATCTTAAAATTATAGGTCCTTAGCTGTACTCTGCATTCCAGTGAAATAACTGCTGGTCCTGTGGGGTTACTATGGAGATCGTCATGGATTTTTGTTGCCAGTATTGATTAGCTGTTCTGTACAGGGAATAGTCTTCAGTTTCTGAAAATAAACGACTCCTCAGCTAAAACCACTCTGACAATTTCTTACCACCCTTGTGCAAACCTGCTGGGTGCAGAGTGGAGATGCAGGACGCTTTTCAGATGGGAGGCGTGTCGTTCTTGGCGCGCGATCCTGGGGCAGACAGACTGTGCTGCAAGCGCTTGGATGCTAGAGGGTTAAAACGCCAGCTCAGGCATTTAGACACATTTCCTTGCTCCAAATAAGTGAATTACTCACCGAGGCTTCGTTCTTTAATTATAAAATAATAAACAGTACAGTCATGCAACGTCTTTTAAAAATAAATGCAATTAAAGCAGCGTGTTTTGCATTATGCCTGGCCCCTGTGTGCAGTATTCCTCAGCTCCTGGTAAACAGTGTCATACAGTCTGTGTGGGAGGCTTCCTGAGACCAGAGACCAAACCACAGGCTGTGTGGGGCGGGAGAGACGAGGACAGGCTAGGAGTGTGGTGTGAGAGTCAGCAGAGGTCCGGCCGCAAATCAGAAACAGAAAAGCAATATACGTGCAGGGTGCGTGTGTCTTTCATTTTCCAGCACAGCCATCTTATTATAATGTGGGCTGCACTGCCTCGCGATAAAGAGCCTGGAATGTGTGTTAGTAGTGGGGCAGAGGAAGAAGAATAGCAACAGTTATTATGATTATTATTAATATGATTATTACAGTGTGCGCCGCTTTATCAGCCTCGGGAGAAGGATAAATATCCTGAATAAGCGGCTGCCCCAATTAAACGAGAGGCATTATTATTATTATTATTATTATTATTATTATTATTATTATTATTATTATTATTATTATTAATTAGTCATTTAGCAGTCGCTTTTATCCAAAACGACTTGGAGACTAGGGGGTGAACTCTGCTTCATCAACAACTGCTGCTGCTGCTGCTGCAGAGTCACTTCCAATAGGACCTCGTTTGTTTTCCGTCTCATCCGAAGGACGGAGCACAAGGAGGTTCAGTGACTTGCTCAGGGTCACACACACACAGGGAGTCAGCGGCTGAGCTGGGATTTGAACCTCCTGGTATCCAGCCCCTTTCAATAGCCACTGGACCATCAAGTTCAATCATACAGGTGCATTGCTGCCCAAGCAGGCTGACAGAGTCCTAGTGAGATCGCAGTAAAACCTGAACCGCTAAACCTGCTCTGCGGCGTGACTTTCCTGGCTGGAAGCTCACAGTTAAAGCTGGAATGCCTCCAGCTGCGCTGCACTGTGAGCGTCTTTACAAGCGTAGTTTCTTTTCATTACACCATGTTAAAGAAAAGATATCAATTATGTTCATGTCGCTTTTTATTTATTTATTTTCCTCAATCCTAGAGTTCTCTGCGATGCAAAGGTTTTGGCCGCAGCTGTAGATGATAGACGTTGTCAGCGCGCAAGCAGCGCCGTTGTTTCCTGCAGGTTTGTGGGAAATCAAGGTCTTCCTTTGCCAAGGTCTGTGTGGAGGCTTTGATTGTGTTCTCTGCAGCGGCAGGATGGGTGGGGAGCCTGGGAGGGGGGGGTGGGGGCAGGGGCAGGAGCAGGGGGGCGCACCCATCACTGCAGCGACACGTCGTCCCACAAAAACAGCTTT
Source organism: Acipenser ruthenus (assembly GCF_902713425.1). Lineage (NCBI taxonomy): Eukaryota > Metazoa > Chordata > Actinopteri > Acipenseriformes > Acipenseridae > Acipenser > Acipenser ruthenus. Next base: position 505,072 of record NC_081225.1, on the reverse strand, counting down.
ATAGGGACCTGTAAAACTGTTTGCATTCTTGGTATTAAGTCTGTGGCGATTAAAATTATTTTTTTATTTTTGTTTTTTTGGTTTTAAACAAACTGCAAAATTGCGCAAGGATCAGCTTCATTGTTTTGTTTTTATTGCAGTCCTTGTTATTGTTCAGAGTGTTTTGAAGATATTTGTTCGACGCTGAAGTGTAATTTGGAGAAGTGTAGCCACCCCCCCCAATTCAGGGATATTTTTAGAGTCCTGCAATGAACACAGCGATTGGGGGCTGATATTTATTTATCTGTTTATTTATTTGGACACACGATTGAGGATGCGTTACACCTCACACTTGTGTAGTGTGTGTGTGTGTGTGTGTGTGTGTACCAGTCTGTTGAGTTATGCTGTGTGTTTGTGTTGTGTGTGTGAGAGAGTGTGTTGCGTGTGTTTGTGAATGTGTTGTGTGCACAGTTGTTTTGTATTGTGTGTTGTGTTTGTGTGCACTGAGCCCCCCTCTCCTAACCTCCCTCCCCCCCCCTCCCCCCCTCCAGGTTGAATCACGTCAACGTGGTGGCAGCGCGGGAGGTTCCCGAGGGGCTGCAGAAACTCAACACCAACGACCTGCCGCTGCTTGCCATGGAGTACTGCCAGGGGGGGGACCTGCGCAAGGTGAGGGGGGGCACTACCGGGGGGGGCTTACAAGGTGAAGGGGGGCACTGCGAGGAGGGGGGGCTGTGCAAGGTGAGGGGGGGCACTAACGGGGGGCTGCGTAAGGTGAGGGGGAGGCACTGCCGGGGGGGGGGCCTGGCAGTGTCCTTGGCCGTGACTCCCAGCCCAGTCCTGTGGAGCTGATCTGAAGAGAGAGATATCGCATTGCCTGTGTTGGGGTACAGTGAGGTCATCACAGCAGCACCGCCCTCCTCGCAGGGCCTGTGTTGGGGTACAGTGAGGTCATCACAGCAGTAATGTGCAAACTGCCCTTGATACTGTTGCAAAATGAGAAAAAAAATATTTTTAAATCAAAGTCTTTGGTATAATAATGAGCGATGGAACATATTTCTTTGTTCTCTCTCTCTCGCTCTCTCTCTCGCTCTCGCTCTCGCTCTCTCTCTCGCTCTCTCTCTCTCTCTCTCGCTCTCTCTCTCTCTCTCTCTCTCGCTCTCTCTCGCTCTCTCTCTCTAGTACCTGAACACTCTGGATAACTGCTGCGGGATGCGGGAGGGCTCGGTTCTGATCCTGCTCTCAGATATCGGTGAGTCCGTTTTGAGAAGAGGGATGGAGAACCAGGGAGGCAGGTGGAGGTTCTGTCGTTAAACAGTATAAACAGAAACACCCGTCCGACAGTCTCCTAGCAGAGCAGTCATCCGGAAATCAGCTGAAGCATTTCCACACGCACGCCCTTTCACTTCCTCACAGAACACAGCAGCGTTGAGTAAAGTCAGAGCAGGAGAAAGGGTGGAGGGCTGGCAGATTACCCCTGAGGGGAAAAGGAGTCCCTGTCACTTCCACGTCCTTCCGCCTGTCCGTCAGAAATAACTCGTCAGGAACTGCCGTGGCGGTCGTGAGTCACCGTGACATCATCGTGACATCAGCGTGACTGCATCAGCAGCGAGGTGACTGTGCTGCTTTCTTCTACAGCAGCGGCCAGACGTTTTGCGTCGTCACTCATAGATTGAAGTGATTTTCCTTCGTAAAGTCGAATGAAACCTGCTGAATAATGTTACTCTAGCATGTTGACTTACACACCGCTTTGTAGTTTGAAAACATAACAAAAATTGACAAATGTGACGTTTCATTATCTAACATGAAATACTGTACTATTGTTATGGCTTCCAGTACACTTCTACAATATCTTATTTATTTATTTATTGCATTTATAGAGCGCTTTTTATACAAAAGTATCGCACAGCACTGTACAGTACAGAACAGGATAAAAGAACAAACCGCAATGCATTTGAATAGCATGTCACGCATGCAGCTGCCACAGTCAGACCAATTCAATCACAGCATACACATCATAATACAAAAGCAGCCTTTTAAAAGTTACACGAAAACCCACTGAGATAAGAAAGCCGTTTTATAAAAGTGTGTTTTCAGTCTTGAAACTGGACTCTTGACCGGAGGGTCGTGGGTTCAATCCCAGGTGGGGGACACTGCTGCTGTACCCTTTACCTAGATTGCTCTACTAAAAACCCAACTGTATAAATGGGCAATTGTATGTAAAAATAATGTGATATCTTGTAACAATTGTAATTCGCCCTGGATAAGGGCGTCTGCTAAGAAATACATAAATTAATAATAATAATAATAATAATAATAATAATAATAATAATAATAATAATAATAATAATAATAATATTCCTTAAACCCAGAGAGGGGGATGTAGAGTAAGGGAGTCTGGCCCGTCTAGGGATGGTTTCCTCAGGAAAGCTTGCAACCGTTTCCGTCCCCCCTGGGGGTGGGGATGAGGTCACAGCGAGCGTGCCCACCTGCCAGCTGTGCTAGCCCGGCCGTGTGAGTCACGGGTTCAAGGTCACAGGGAGACAGGCACTCAAACACATGCACACAGCACCAGTCCCATGAATTCTACATACACACTTAAACACACATAGAGTATCGCACACACTTGAATAACAAGGAGTGGATGCTGCAAGAATTCAGATAGTTAGAGACACTGTTTGACCTGCAAAGTGTCCCATAGCTACAGCTACGACCAAAAGAGTTGAGACATTAAATACATATTGTGTAATCAAAATGATATCGCAAGAAAAGTCTACCAGAAACCTCAATAGTAGCGCAGTAGTATTTTATGTTAGATTTCGAAATGTCACATTTCTATAGGGTAAACTTTTGACCATAGCTGTAGACTCCCACACAGCCACACAGGGCTGGTCTCTTCCCCAGCCTACCCAGGATTTGTCACGGGCAGCAAGCTTCTAAAAATGAACTCTGCTTGAAAATCTTAAGAGAAGGAAAGAAGGAATGTAACTGTGTGTCTCCCTCCCTCTCTCTCTCTTCCTCCCTCTCTCTCTTCCTCTCTCTCTCTCTTCCTCCCTTTTTCTCTCTTTTTCTTCCTCCGTCTCTTTTCCTCCCTCTCTCTCTTCCTCTCCCTCTCTATCCCTCTCTCTCTTCCTCCCTCTCTTTCTCTCTCCCTCCCTCCCTCTCTTCCTCCCTCTCTTCCTCTCTCCCTCCCTCTCTCTCCCTCACTCTCTCCCTCCCTCCCTCTCCCTCACTCTCTCCCTCCCTCCCTCTCCCTCTTTCTCTCTCTCTTCCTCCCTCTCTCTTCCTCTCTTTTCCTCCCTCTCTTTCTTCCTCCATCGCTCTCTTCTTCTTTCCCTCCCTCTCTCTCTCCCTCTCCCTCTCCCTTTCTTTCTCTCTCTCTCCCTCCCTCTCTCCCTCTCCCTCTCCCTTTCTTTCTCTCTCTCTCCCTCCCTCTCTCCCTCTCCCTCTCCCTTTCTTTCTCTCCCTCTCCCTTCCTCTCTCTCTCTCCCTCTCTCTCTCTCCGCCAGCCTCTGCGCTGCGCTATCTCCATGAGAACAGGATCATCCATCGCGACCTGAAGCCGGAGAACATCGTGCTGCAGCAGGGGGAGCAGCGGGTGAGTGAGCCGGGTTCGAGCTCCCGAGAGAGGCAGCGAACCCGGGAATTTAAGATTTAAAAGCCCCTGCTGTGTTGAAAATGCCCCCTCATTCCAGTCCAGTGCCCCAGTTTAAAGGACATGCGATGTGAACATCAGGGTTATTTAAGATTGAAAGGAATACTTCTGGTACAGAAAGTGTGATTTATAGCAGCGTTGTTTTGCCTTATCGTTACAGCGCAGTGGGAAACGGGGCTCTGCAAAATTATGCAGAAAATGTGAAACAAAAAAAAAAACATTGAGACTTGTAAAGCCACGTGACAAAACTTGAACTCCACAACGATCATGGTTTTAAACATGTCTCATGAACCTGCTGTTCAGTTCTGCTCCCTCCTAATGGGATTGTAGCTTTAAGGCTGTATAGTTTGGCCCGGGCAGTGCTGTTTCGAGCCCCTCTGGGACCATGCCTCCCCCCCAATGCCATTTCAACTTCCCTCCCACCCTGTGCCAACTGTTATCAGGAGGCCCACACAGAATAACAAAACTGCTTCCTGGAAATCCCAGGTCACCGAACGCTCCCACGTAGTTTAAGACGTGTTTGATCGGTCGCCCCCGAGCCTCTCTGTCTGTTACGTCAGTCAGCTTCGTGTTTCCATTCCCCACCGCTGCTGGGACCGGCCGCGCCGCGCTGCTCCGTGATGCACCCCTGTTTCCAGCTCTGTGACCCACCCTCCCAAACTTACTCATCGCTGGAATATGTGACAATTTAGACAGTACCGACACGTAGTGATGCGTTTTCACATCTTAAATATTGATATTGCATCGTAACCCTGTACTGCCCTGTAACAGCAGTACTGCAAGTCGCCTTGGATAAAGGCATCTGCCAATAATAATAATGATCAGGCAGACTTTGCTGTAAAGTGCGTCTCTGACTCTGTGTCTCCCCATCATTGCAGCTGATCCACAAGATCATTGATCTGGGCTACGCCAAGGAGCTGGACCAGAGCAGCCTGTGCACCTCCTTTGTGGGAACCCTGCAGTACCTGGTGAGGCTCCAGCGCAGCCCTAACCCAAACCCGAACCCTTCACTGCACAGAGCCATTGGCCCCCTTGTTAAGAAAGGCTACTGGCATCACTTTGGGTTCTTTTATCGGGCGGGGGTCATTTTTCCTCTCTTAAGTAAATATCTTTTGTAAGAATGAGGCCCCACAGTTGAATGGTAACAGCGATGGCACAGAGAGCGCAGTGATAACGCTAGTGCTCATTTCTTTGATTAATACTCCTGTTCACCCTCTTCCCCGTGGCTGTGTTTGCCCCCCAGGCTCCGGAGCTGCTGGAGCAGCGCAAGTACACGGTGACGGTGGATTACTGGAGCTTCGGCACGCTGGTGTTCGAGTGCATCACCGGCTTCAGACCCTTCCTACCCACCTGGCAGCCTGTGCCCTGGTACGAGCCCCTCGCCCCTCACAGCTCACCCCTCACCCCTCACAGCTCACCCCTCACAGCTCACCCCTCACCGCTCACCCCTCGCCCCTCACAGCTCACCCCTCACAGCTCACCCCTCACCCCTCACAGCTCACCCCTCACCCCTCACAGCTCACCCCTCACCGCTCACAGCTCATCCCTCACCCCCCACCCCCCACCCCTCGCCAGTCACAACTCCCCCCTCCCCCCTCACCCCTCACCCCTCACAGCTCACCCCTCACCCCTCACCCCCCACCCCTCGCCCATCACAACTCCCCCCTCACCCCTCCCCCCTCACCCCTCACCCCTCACAGCTCCCCTCTCATAAGACTCCAATTTCATAGCAGTTTCACCCTTTCCAGGTTTTACTGTGAGCTCGATTATTATTATTATTATTATTATTATTATTATTATTATTATTATTTATTTATTAGCAGACGCCCTTATTCAGGGCGACTCACAGTTGTATACAATAAATACAGATCAATAATTACAGTACAATTAAGAGCAAGATACAAAACACAAGGACTTCAGTCCTAATAAGAGCAAATACAAAACACAGTATGATTTGATATGGGGGCAGCTCAAGAGCAGATAACAGTGTTGATAGATACATCAGGGTTAGATACGAGTGCAGGTGAAATACAAGATACTACAGATTGGGGTCAGTGCAGGATTAAACACAGTAAAATAGGGAGCAGATAACTGCAAGTTAAAGTGCATTAGAGGCAGAGTGCTATATTGTCCAGAAGGGGAGAGTTGAGTTTCACAGGTGTTGTCTGAAGAGGTGTGTCTTGAGGAGGCGCTGGAAGGTGGTCAGGGACTGGGCAGTCCTGACATCCATAGGAGAAGGCCACAGTGTGTATAGGTAACAAGCCAGAGAGTATCTTATCAAAACCAGGAATGGATCAAACTGCTATGCAATGGGAGTCTTAATCACAAAATGCAATAAAGGAAACAGCCCTTTCACTTCACCTCCTTTAAACAGTGACAGTGAGGCGAGAGTTAAGTTCTTGGAGCCAGTTCCTGGGCACGGTCGGGCTGTGACCTTTTCAGAAGCCTGTGATTTGTTCCTTGCAGTCAGTCCCTCGTGGGCAGTTGTTCTTGGACGTGTCTGGCATGTTGTTGTATTAAAGTGTGTTTGTGGAAGGACCCCAGGAGGAAAGCACAGCCTTCCAGTCTTTGCTGTGTCGAGATTGCAATTCGATTACACTCTCCTTTTTCTATTCCGCTGCCCTCAATTTCATGAAGCTGGAACGCGGGGTCACCGGTTTACATATTGTTTTGAAAAGCTATTAGAAAAGGAAAAAAAAAAAAAACACTTGCTATCCATCACTATAAACTATCACCATAAACAGCTTTTTCCTGTTCCTTGCAAACCATTGAAAACACACACAATACAATACACTGGCTCTATTCCTGGTCCCATTAGAAGGAGTGTGTGTGTGTGCGCGTGTGTGTGCGCGTGTGCGTGTGCGTGTGCGTGTGTGTGTGTGATGGTCTTGCCTCCAGTTGAGGTGTGAATGGCTCTAGTTCCAGCGAGGCTCCTAGTCTTTCATTACCGGGCTCCTGTCTTGGGCAGGCACACCAAGCTGAAGCAGAAACAGGAAGATGACATCGTGGTTTATGAAGACCTGAGTGGAGAGGTGAAGTTCTCCAAACACCTGCCCTACCCCAACAACCTCAACAGGTGGGTCCCCTTACCCCAGCATCCTGCCCTCCGTACGGCGCAGGCTGTATCTCAGGAGCCTCTCTTCCAGCCGGGATACAATCCTGGTCCAGGCATTCCTTATTGCAGGTTCTGGAGGGTTTTCCCAGTGTCCAGTCAGCTATATATATATTTTAAACGGCTTTCTGTAAAGTTAGCCTTCCTGTCATTTTATTTTGTTATGTTGAATTAGTTTCAAGTCCGGGATTATTATTATTATTATTATTATTATTATTATTACTGTGATTATTGTAGTGGTTGCTGTGCTATGTCGGGACCCCCTTGTAAACGAGCCCCCCCTCCCCTCCCCAAGGTTCCTCTTGGAGAAGATGGAGTGCTGGCTGCAGACCATGCTGAAGTGGAACCCCCAGAAGAGGGGCACAGACCCCACTTACGGACCCAACGGCTGCTTCAAAGCACTGGATGACATCCTGGGACTGAAGGTGAGCTCACAGCCTCTGGGATGGGAATAAAGACTCCCGTTGCATAGCAGTTTGATCCATTCCTGGTTTCACTATGAGTTTAATAAGACACACACTTGAGCTTGTTACCTATATGGGGCTAATCGAGCTGGTACTAAAACCTGGAATGGGTGAAACTGCTCTGCAATAGGAGTCTTATTCCCATCCCTGCTGTCCATCCCAGCATGGAGGCGGGATGGAAGTAAGACTCCTTTTGCAGAGCACTTTCACCCATCCCAGGTTTTAATATGTGTAGATTAGCCCACTGTGTATAGATAACAAGCTCAGGGTTGTCTTTCTAAACTCGGCTTCTCTCCCGCTAGCTGGTTCACGTGCTCAACATGGTGAGCGCTGAGATCCACACCTTCCCCGTCACGGACCGGACCAGCGTGCCAGAGCTGCAGGAGCGAATCACCATCGAGACGCACATCGAACCGGCCAATCAGGAGCTGCTGCTGGAGGCGGGGCTGCCCCTCGACCCCCAGAAAGAGGCTGCGGAGTGCGCCGTCGACTACAAGGTGAGAGAATCCCCCCTGCTGAGCCATCTGTTAGCCAGTCACCCAGGGCTGGGATCAGGGGTCCCTTTGTAGAGCGGTCTGAGACGTTTCACTGTGAGCTTCGTTAGAGACACGTTCAGCCCATCCGAAGTTTGTCAAGTCGGGTCTTAAAGGATCCCAGTGATTCAGCATCAACAACTTGGCTTGGTAACCCTTGGTCTCGATGGCCCCTGTGTGGCCCCCCTGTGTCCCCGCTGTGTCTCAGTGGCCCCTGTGTGGCCCCCCTGTGTCTCAGTGACCCCTCTGTGTCTCAGTGGCCCCCGTGTTTCTCCTCACAGCTAATTGATGGCCGCCGGACGGACATGCCGCTGGTCTTCCTGTTCGACAGGAGCAAGAGCAGCTACGAGCCCCAGTTCAGCCAGCGGCCCATGCCGGACAACATCAAGTTCGTGCGTGAGTAAAGACAAAAAGAATGATAACATGAGACAAAATCTAACATGAAATCCTACTGTATTACTGTTATGGTTTCCGGTAGACATTTTTGCGATTTTTATAATTTTGTAGTTTTTTTTTTATTTACACAATGTTAAAGAAAAGATCTAAATTATGTTCATAAAGTTTAAAGTTTTTTTTTTTTTTAAATGAACAGTCAATTCTAAAATTCAAATTCTATCGGGTGATGCTTTTAGTCATAGCTGTGTGTGTGTGTGTGTGTGTGTGTGTGTGTGTGTGTGTGTGTGTGTCTCATTATTATTAAGTAGTCATTTAGCAGATGCTTTTATCCAAAACTATGTGAACTCTGCTTCATCAACAACTGCTGCTGCTGCTGCAGAGTCACTTCCAATAGGGTCTCGTTTGTTTTACGTCTCATCCGAAGGACGGAGCACAAGGAGGTTCAGTGACTTGCTCAGGGTCACACGCAGGGTTAGGGTCGGGGTTGGTGCTGGACCTCAGTCCCGGTGGTTCTGGGCGAGTCCAGCTTCCTAACAGCTTGATTGAATATCTCCACTGGGTTGTGCTTGTCTCGTTCTTGGTGCCGCAGAGACAGACCCGGAGAAGGTGCTGCCGTACAGCCCGCTGAGACGCACGTGGAGCCAGGCGTGGCACACCACCCGCACCCTGAAGGAGGACTGGCAGCGCGTCCAGCAGGGGCAGAAAGCAGCGCTGTAAGGGTCCTCACTGAGGCACACTGTACTTCATATACATGCATTACAGGGGTGGGAGGGAGACCCCACTGCAGAGCCCTTTCATCCATTCCTGGTTTCACTAGGAGTTTAATAATCAGACACACCAGAGCTTGTCACCTAGACACACTGGGGCTGATCAAGCTGGTAGTAAAACCTGGACTGGGTGACACTGCTGTGGAACAGGAGTCTTATAGCCATCCCTGCATTATATACAGATATATACATTTATATACATTATATATACTAACCTGCAGAGCCTGCCTCTCATTATTCTCTCCTTTCCTCCTCTCCTCTAACTCCTAACTCCTCTCCTCTCCTCTCCTCCAACTCCTCTCCTCTCCTCTCCTCCCCTCTCCTCTCCTCCCCTCCCCTCCCCTCTCCTCTCCTCTCCTCTCCTCTCCTCCCCTCTTCTCTCCTCTCCTCTCCTCTCCTCTCCTCCCCTCCCCTCTCCTCTCCTCCCCTCTCCTCTCCTCTCCTCTCCTCAGTATGAGCCTCTTGCGTCACAATGGCACTCTGTCCAAGCAGAAGAACGAGATGATCTCCATGCAGCAGCGACTCAAGGCCAAGCTGGACTTCTTCAAGAGCAGCATCCAGCTGGACATGGAGAAGTACCTGGAGCAGAAGGGCAGCGGCATCGGTGAGGGAGAGGGGAAAGGAGGGGGGGAGGAAGGAAGAGGGGTAGGGATGGAGGGAGAGGGAAAGACTGCCTGCTGGGAAGGGCAGTCGCGATGATCGTGCTTCAGTTATTTAGCTAGTGGGAGTCGGGCGTTGTTTCCAGTGTAAGGATATAGAAGTGTCTCCTTTCTCTCCCTGCAGCCTCTGAGAAGATGATTTCAGCCTGGAGGGAGATGCAGCAGGCAGCGCTGAGCTGTGGGCAGGTAGGGGCTCAGAACAGAGCACTCAGGATCCCAAACAAAGCACGTGCAACAAACTCCAGCTGCCTGTCCACCAACCAGCAGAGAGACACAAAAATAAAACATCCAAACTTTCAACATTTCACCCATCCTTCAAACACTCTCAAATAAAATCTTCAGAAAGAAATCCCCGGCAGTGAAGACGGTGCATCTGACACTAGTCCTCCAAACGAAACCCCTTCTCTAATGGTTACATGGCAAAGCTTGCAATGTGAAGCAGTTCAGTTCAGCCTCTGCTGTCTGTCCCTGCATCGCCCCTGTGGTGGCCACTGGCTGCAGATGCTTTTATCCAAAGTGAATTTGCAGAGACTAGGGGGGTGAACTCTGCTTCAACAACTGCTGCTGCTGCTGCTGCTGCAGAGTCACTTCCAATAGGAGCTCGTTTGTTTTACGTCTCATCCGAAGGACGGAGCACAAGGAGGTTCAGTGACTTGCTCAGGGTCACACACACACACACAGTGAGCTGGGATTTGAACCTCCTGGTATCAAGCCACTTTCTTTAAGCAGCAGAACCACACTGCATCTCCTGAGTGAAAGATATTCAGATGCAAGCTGCTGGGTGCTTCATGGTGTAGGCTGGATATGAGAGTAGAAGGGATCATATAGAGTCCAGGCTGCTATGTAGCAAGGCTAACAGAAAATACATTGTAACTGTATCTGAAACATCATCAAATACGGAATCAGGTGGCATATTTGAATTCTTTAATAAAATAGTTACATTTCTGCGCTAGTGAACCTCCTGGTAACAAGCCCCTTTAACCGCTGGACCACTCAGCTTTCTTGCACAGCAGTTCTGAATATGGGAGGGGGGTTTGGAGGAAGTCACGGCTGCTTTGTGATTGCAGACGGAGGAGGTGACTAACCTGGATGTCCAGATGATGGCGCTGCAGACCGACATCGTGGATCTGCAGAGGACTCCGCCGGGGTGGAAATACGGAGACGCGCTCGATGGGCTGTGAGTCCCGGGAGGGGAGGGGGAGGGGGGGGGTGAGTCCAGGGGGGGGGGGGGGAGGGGGGGCGTGGGGCTGCAGGAAACGAAGGGCAAATACGCTAACAGCATGGCTGCAGAAGTCATCCAGGTTTTCTAGGCATCATTAAATGATTAACTGACCAGGAAGGCGATTATATTAATTATTATTAATTAGTCATTTAGCAGACGCTTACAGAGACCAGGGGGGTGAACTCTGCTTCATCAACAACTGCTGCTGCTGCTGCTGCAGAGTCACTTCCAATAGGAGCTCGTTTGTTTTATGTCTTATCCGAAGGACAGAGCACAAGGAGGTTCAGTGACTTGCTCAGGGTCACACGCACACGGGGTCTGTGGCTGAGCTGGGATTTGAACCTCCTGGTATCAAGCCCCTTTCTTTAACCACTGGAGGACCGAGCCTATATGGGTTCAGCTCAGCAATTCAGGGTGAGGGGAGGAGAACTGGGGCTGCAGCCAGCAGGGTCTGGCTTGTTTCAGAAACCTGACTCTCTAACCCGTTCCCCCGCAGAGAGGCGAAATCCATGGAGCTGTACCGCAGACTGAGGGAGAAGCCTCGAGGTAAGAGCAGCACTTCACTGTGAACAGCGTGTCGGAGGAGCCCCTGAAGCAATGCTTATAGCACCTCCTGAAGGGGTAAAGCCAGCCTCTCTGTTCAGTGCTAGTTAGTGCTGTGCTGTTTGCAATGCTTATAGCACCTCCTGAAGGGGTAAAGCCAGCCTCTCTGTTCAGTGCTAGTTATTGCTGTGCTGTTTGCAGTGCTTACAGCTCCTCCTGAAGGGGTAAAGCCAGCCTCTCTGTTCAGTGCTAGTTATTGCTGTGCTGTTTGCAGTGCTTACAGCTCCTCCTGAAGGGGTAAAGCCAGCCTCTCTGTTCAGTGCTAGTTATTGCTGTGCTGTTTGCAATGCTTACAGCTCCTCTCCCTCCTCAGACCAGCGCAGCTCCGGTGACTGTCAGGACATTGTGCGCCTCGTGGTTCAGGCCGTGCAGATCTACGAGAAGAAGCTCAAGGATTTCTACACACACCTCAGGTAATGTGCGCTGTGCCGGGGCTGCGGTGGGACCAGCATGCACTGCAGGGGAGCTCCATTCAGCTTTGAATTACGGCTTTGCAGTTTTCCCAGGTACAGAAAAAAATGATAACAATGGAAAAATGTGGCATTTCGAAATCTAACATGAAATACTACTGTACTACTACTATGACTTCCTTCCGGTAGACTTTTGCGATCTCATTCTGTAGTTTAATTTGATTACACGATGTTAAATAAAAGATCTAAATTATGTTCATACAGTTTTTAGTTTTTTTTTAATTATGTCACAATCCTAAAATTCTAGACGATGCAAAACTTCTGGCCAGAGCTGTATTTGTACATCAATTAACTGCATATAGAAAAACAGTGAAGAAATCCTGCATATGAACAGTGACTGGCCAGCAGTGTACACGGCACTACAGTGTAAACCAGTGCTGTCCAATCACAGCCCTGGGGGGCCAATCCACTCCAGGTTTAACAGATGCAAGAGATCATGAACGACTTCAGGGGTTTATTTCAGTTAAACGATTCAGAACAGGGTTGGAACAAAGACCAGGACTGGAAAGGGGCCCATGTGTCCGCTCCCCTGATATAAACTGTAACGCCCACACCTGTGTTTGAGCTGAGTGTCTGTGATGACGGGGGGGGTGAGTCCCTGAGCGCTGCTCCCTGCTGTCTCCCTGGCTGACTCCCCTCCCGTTCCCCTGATATAAACTGTAATGCCCACACCTGTGTTTGAGATGAGTGTCTGTGATGACGGGGGGGTGAGTCCCTGAGCGCTGCTCCCTGCTGTCTCCCTGGCTGACTCCCCTCCCGCTCCCCTGATATAAACTGTAATGCCCACACCTGTGTTTGAGCTGAGTGTCTGTGATGACGGGGGGGGTGAGTCCCTGAGCGCTGCTCTGCTGTCTCCCTGGCTGACTCCCCTCCCGCTCCCCTGATATAAACTGTAATGCCCACACCTGTGTTTGAGCTGAGTGTCTGTGATGACGGGGGGGGGGTGAGTCCCTGAGCGCTGCTCCCTGCTGTCTCCCTGGCTGACTCCCCTCCCGCTCCCCTGATATAAACTGTAATGCCCACACCTGTGTTTGAGCTGAGTGTCTGTGATGACGGGGGGGTGAGTCCCTGAGCGCTGCTCTGCTGTCTCCCTGGCTGACTCCCCTCCCGCTCCCCTGATATAAACTGTAACGCCCACACCTGTGTTTGAGCTGAGTGTCTGTGATGACGGGGGGGTGAGTCCCTGAGCGCTGCTCTGCTGTCTCCCTGGCTGACTCCCCTCCTGCTCCCCTGATATAATCTGTAATGCCCACACCTGTGTTTGAGCTGAGTGTCTGTGATGACGGGGGGGTGAGTCCCTGAGTGCTGCTCTGCTGTCTCCCTGGCTGACTCCCCTCCTGCTCCCCTGATATAATCTGTAATGCCCACACCTGTGTTTGAGCTGAGTGTCTGTGATGACGGGGGGGTGAGTCCCTGAGCGCTGCTCTGCTGTCTCCCTGGCTGACTCCCCTCCCGCTCCCCTGATATAATCTGTAATGCCCACACCTGTGTTTGAGCTGAGTGTCTGTGATGACGGGGGGGTGAGTCCCTGAGCGCTGCTCCCTGCTGTCTCCCTGGCTGACTCCCCTCCCGCTCCCCTGATATAAACTGTAATGCCCACACCTGTGTTTGAGCTGAGTGTCTGTGATGACGGGGGGGGGGGGGGGGTGAGTCCCTGAGCGCTGCTCTGCTGTCTCCCTGGCTGACTCCCCTCCCGCTCCCCTGATATAAACTGTAATGCCCACACCTGTGTTTGAGCTGAGTGTCTGTGATGACGGGGGGGGGGTGAGTCCCTGAGCGCTGCTCCCTGCTGTCTCCCTGGCTGACTCCCCTCCCGCTCCCCTGATATAAACTGTAATGCCCACACCTGTGTTTGAGCTGAGTGTCTGTGATGACGGGGGGGTGAGTCCCTGAGCGCTGCTCTGCTGTCTCCCTGGCTGACTCCCCTCCCGCTCCCCTGATATAAACTGTAACGCCCACACCTGTGTTTGAGCTGAGTGTCTGTGATGACGGGGGGGTGAGTCCCTGAGCGCTGCTCTGCTGTCTCCCTGGCTGACTCCCCTCCTGCTCCCCTGATATAATCTGTAATGCCCACACCTGTGTTTGAGCTGAGTGTCTGTGATGACGGGGGGGTGAGTCCCTGAGTGCTGCTCTGCTGTCTCCCTGGCTGACTCCCCTCCTGCTCCCCTGCAGTAAGACGGTGGTGTGTCGGCAGAAGGTGATGGAGCTGCAGCCCCAGGTGGAGGGGCTGCTTCAGCAGATGAGCGTGAGTGAGAGGATGGTCCGGAGCCTGCAGGAGAGGAGGCAGAAGGAGCTCTGGAACCTGCTCAAGGTGGCCTGTGTGAGTCCTGGGGGGTGTGTGGGTGTCCTGGTGCGGTAGGGAGGGGGGAGGGGGGAGGGGGGAGTGTGAGTCCCGAGGGGTTGGAAGGGCCTGTGTCCTGGTGCAGCCCAGCCCAGCTCTGGACAAAAGCATTGCATCCCCCTATACAGTTATCTCATCCTGCTTCATAAAGTCGAATGAAACCTGCTGAATAATGTTACGTTAACATATTGAATTACACGCCGCTTTGTAGATTTCCAGATACTTAACAAAAAAAACTGACAAATTGAAAATTGTCAGAAATCTAACATGAAATACTACTGTGCTACTGTTATGGCTTCCGGTAGACTTTTGCAATATAATTTTGTAGTTTGTTAAATAAAAGATCTAACTTCTGTTCATATAGTGACCCTGCTCCAGGGTTGTAGTGGTTTCCTGTTTCTATTGTCTTGTTGCTGATGAGAATCTCACTCTCCCGATGATGATGATGATGCCTCTCTTTCAGAGTAAGGTGCGCAGCCCGTTGAGTGGCAGCCCTGAGGGGGGCGCTCCGTCCCAGCTCGTCTCTCCCGGGCGATCCCTGTCCAGGACACTGCCGGATGAGACCCGTTGCAGGTGAGCAGAACCGGGCTTCGGGACAACCCAACTGAACCCTTTAAAGTACAAGGGACATGCGTGTCTGTGTGTGTGTGTCCCACAAGTAATAAACAATGCTGACTTTTGTTGTTTTTTGCATGAAACATCAGGGTTTTACTGACAGGTTGTGAGTTGCTCTCACATGTATTTTTTAAGAAGCAACCTGTTTGAACAGCCTCTCGATTCCTTGTGCACCTCACTGGAGAGGAGAGGGAGAGAGGAGGTGGGCTGAGGGTATTAACCAGCCTGTTTGTTCCCTGCTGTGATCTCTGCAGCGACGACTCTCTCCTGGTGATTGA
The DNA here is from genome assembly GCF_902713425.1 of Acipenser ruthenus. Lineage (NCBI taxonomy): Eukaryota > Metazoa > Chordata > Actinopteri > Acipenseriformes > Acipenseridae > Acipenser > Acipenser ruthenus. The sequence goes on along the minus strand of NC_081225.1, from coordinate 489,978 downwards.
GGAGAGCAAGACCTTCGAGAGCCGGCTGCAGAGCCTGGTTCAGGAGACGCTGGAGGAGCATGAGCGGGACAGCAAGGTAGGTTCGGCTGTCCGGAGGGGGCTTCACAGGCCAGTGCCCTGTGCACTACCACACTACTTACATGCATGTTAAAACTAAACCACGGCAGCCTCCGAGGGACAAACGGAAAGGTGCTTGAACGCCTTGGTGACAACAGCGAACGTAGCAGAATCCGTTATTGAGTTTTTTTATATACTCCTTGCTGCTGTGGGGCAGCAGTGTGGAGTAGTGGTCAGGACTCTGGACTCTGGACCAGGTGGGGGACACTGCTGCTGTACCCTTGAGCAAGGTACTTTACCTAGATTGCTCCAGTAAAAACCTGACTGTATAAATAGGGAATTGTATGTAAAAATAATGTGATACCTTGTAACAATTGTAAGTCGCCCTGGCTAAGGGCGTCTGCTAAGAAATAAATAATAATAATAATAATAATAACTGAGTTGGGTGTCTGCGTATCACAGGTCCTGCAGCAATGGGACTGGCTCTACGAAGAGGGAGAGCTCTCCAGGCTCGAGTCACAGGAGAGTCTGTGAAGAACCGGAGCAGCACAGTGTACTGTACGTGGTCCCCTTTGCCTTGACTGATGAAAGCGCCCAGACCAGAGGTTGTAGGAGTGCAGAACATTTCCTGAGGCATGCAGCAGCACCGCCCTCTTGTGGAGAGAGTCCGGTACTGCAGCTTCCCTGCTTCTGGTTGAGGGCTGGTTATTGCAGTGCTGGTTGAACCCCAGCAATGCAATCATCCCATTGTTCCTACTGGTTAACACAGAGAAGTGGAGATTCCTGACAGATGCAATACAACCCTGTACATGTGCCTACAGTATTGCTCCTTTTATCTTGTAGGTGTTGCTGTGTGTTTGAAATGGGAGTCTGTTTCTGTTACCAGGTATTGCAGTAATTGTATATAAAACGTTTTTTTGCCCTGTAAATTAAAGTTTTGTGTTGAAGATTGTTAAACAGGATTAAATGCTGTCTGGATGTTACTAGGAAACAGCATCTCCTGAAACAGTTCCCTGTTCAACCCACTCCGACCTTTGCCTCCCATGTAACCCCAGGATTACTGCTTCCATTCTTAAAAGGTCATGAAAACTTAATGCAACGTGCATTCCTACATGAGAGAAGCTTACTGGCTTAGAGCAGGGGGCTGGGGGACCGGGGTGTTGTGCTTCACATACATTCCATTCCTAGTGCCGGGCTTGGCAAGGGAGACCAAAATAAAATATCCAAATACAAACTCGATTTTGTTTTCATTTCTTTATTTATTTTTTTTAAATTCAAGTTCGGCGCTCCCATCATGACAGGTGTTTAAAAATTGTACAAAAAAAAATTAAAATAAAATAAATTGACACACCGAGGTGTTCCGACATGCAGATGCAGAAATGTCAGTAAATAATAAATTTGGAGCGAGTCCTTCCCAATTAGAATGGAACGCTATGTACTGTTCTCTAGAAAACAGTAATAATTTAAAACAGCAACACTGAGCAGGTGGGCTGCAGTTGAGGCACGTCACAAACCCAAGCTTCCCTCCACAAGGCTTTAACACCAAAGAAATGAAATAATATTTAAGAAAAAAAGGAAACATTTCCACTTGCAGGATTTTGTTGGAGTAAGTTCCCCCCAAAAAAAAGTTGAAAAAAAATGAGCCTATTAGTGTGTGAGATTGAGGATGCTGCAGATTGAAAATCGGTGGTGTGTGGGGGAGGGGGGAGTCAGGTCGGTCCCAACGCTTTCGGAAGGGGTAGACTGGCCCACGCCTCTCTTTATGCTTCAAGTTCGAACCCGAGACCGATCTTGTGACCTCCGGCGTTGAAGTTCTTTCCGTCCACCAGACCAGACAGAGTCAGCTTCACTCCTGTCACGGGTGAGAGGAGAAAAGAAATGATTTACTACACGAGCCGTTATTAAAATTGCCTGTTGTGCCCCACACCCAGACTGCAGTTACAGAAAAGCTGAAAATCAGGGTACTGATTTACAAAGTCGCCCGTCCTGAAATGAGGACAGTGGCACGTTCACGGGTTTTGCACTCTCAAGACCTTTTGTAGGAGCTCTGTGACCCGAGATCCCTTCTAAAGCTCTGGCCAAAAGTTTTGCATCACCTACAACTTTAGGTTTGAGACTCATTCAAATAAAAAAATCTAAAAGGAACAGAATTGTGATTTTATTTAGCATCATGTAATCAAAAGAAACTACAAAATGATAAAAACAGAAAAAAAGGTCATCTACCAGAAGCCACAATAGCAGTAGAGTAGTATTTCAGGTTAGATTTTGAAATGTCAGTTTTTAACGCTAAGTATCTGGAGATCTACAAAGCAGTGTGTGATTCAGTATGTTAACATTATTGAGCAGGTTTCATTTGACTTCATGAAGCACATTCAGTTCATTGTGTTGGGGGGGGATGCTAAGCTTCAGGCCAGTGCTGTACATGCAGCGGAAGGCAGAGAGTTGGAAAGGTACCTGGCCGGAGGGTCTGGGTGTATCCTATTCCGATCAGGCTGGCGTTGTTCACTTTGGCCTGCAGGGAACACAGATATAAGAAGACATTCAGGACGAGAAGATTCCAGAGGAGCACTTCCTCGTACAGAGAGAGAGACCCGAGTGGGGGAGGGGTACTCGCAGAGATGGCGTTGTCCGGGAGGGGGAGAGGGGGAGGGTTACTCGCGGAGATGGCGGTGTCTGTGACCGGGAAGGGGAGGGGTACTCATGGAGATGGCTGTGTCCAGGAGTGGGGAAGGAGGACTCATGGAGATGGCGGTGTCCGGGAGGTGGGAGGTGGGAGTGGGAGGGGGAGGGGGAGGGGGAGGGGGAGGGGGAGGGGGAGGGGGAGGGGGAGGGGGAGGGGTACTCACGGAGATGGCGGTGTCCGTGTCCAGCTGGTACTTGGCCGCGATGCCGAAGCGGGTGTTGTTGCTGCCCGCGGTCCAGGCCAGGTTCACCGCTGTCTCCAGCTTGTCGTTCACCTTCTGGTAGATGGAGCCGCCGAACTCCGTCCCGTCGTTGCTGTGAAAGCAGAGAGGAGAAAAAGCGTTTTATTATAATTATTGTTTATCCAAGGAGACTTACAGGTGTTGCAGGGCAAAACAAAAACAATACTTAAATACAGTGTAGTTTACAGTGAGTGCAAATACTACTAGAATACAATACGAGATAAGAAGTAACAATTTAGGATTAAGACAATTTGTATCTACAATGATATGGTAGTAATGCAATGGTGCCAGGATGGTGCTTGGGCCGGGCACCTCTCTCCCGAGTGCCAGCAGGGGGCGGCGCGGCGCGCTGTACTCACACGTTGGTGTGCAGCTGGAAGTCCCCTGCCTTGTAGCCCAGGGCGAAGTTGTTCTGGGCCAGCTTGGACTTGGCCGTGTCGAAGGCCACCTGGTACCCGGCGAGCCAGCCCTCATAGCCGACGACAGCGGCGCCGTGGATCACAGGGCCGGCAAAGTCGAAATCCACATCGCAGCCCAGGTTGATGTAGTCACGCTTGTACCCAGTCTTCAGCTTACCACTCTTCTTACTGAGAGAGAGAGACAGAGAGAACAAGACAATCTCTTAGGAATGACAGCAGGGGTGAAGCAAATCAGGTTGTTTTTTTTTTTAGTCCTGAATAAAGAAAGTTTCTGTTGTTTAAAAGTACATTGAATAAATCATAAGAAAAAAAAAAAAGTGTATTACTTAGCTCTGATTTTAAACAGGATCTACAGAAGTCTATTGAAGCACACACATTAAAAAGGAGACAGACGTGGGGCTCCCGAGTGGCGCATCTGGTAAAGGCACTCAGAGTGCAGTGCAGGATGCGCCCTATAGCCTGGAGGTCGCCGGTTCGAGTCCAGGCTATTCTATTGCAGCAGTGTGGAGTAGTGGTTAGGGCTCTGGACTCTGGACCGGAGGGTTGTGGGTTCAATCCCAGGTGTGGGACACTGCTGCTGTACCCTTGAGCAAGGTACTTTACCTAGATTGCTCCAGTAAAAACCCAACTGTATATATGGGTAATTGTATGTAAAATAATGTGATATCTGTATAATGTGAAATAATGTATAATGTGATATCTTGTAACAATTGTAAGTCGCCCTGGATAAGGGCGTCTGCTAAGAAATAAATAATAATAATAATAATAATAATATTGCCAACCGTGGACGGGAGCTCCCAGGGGGTGGCACACAATTGGCCGAGTGTCGCCCAGGGGGAGGGAGGGCTAGGTCGGCCAGGGTGTCCTCAGCTCACCACGCACCAGCGCCCCCTGTGGACTGGCTGGGTGCCTGCGGGCTTGCCTGTAAGCTGCCCAGAGCTGCGTTGTCCTCCGACGCTGTAGCTCTGAGGCGGCTGCACGGTGAGTCTGCAGTGTGTAAAGAAGCGGGCGGCTGACGGCACACGCCTCGGAGGACAGCGTGTGTTCGTCTTCACCCCTCCCGAGTCAGCACGGGGGTGGTAGCGGTGAGCTGAACCCAAAATAAATTGGACAGTCTAAATTGAGAGAAAATAAATTAAAAAAAAATAATTGGCGACCACTAAATTTTAAAAAAAACAAAAAAAAAAAACACACGCCACACATTCACGGAGATGTTGTATTTACCCTGTGTTTGGTACAAATGAGGTGTCGAAGGTAAGCTTGAGTCCGTTCGCCAACTGTGGAGAGAGAAACATGATTATATTATACACACACATATATATATATATATATATATATATATATATAAATATATAAATTCAGTTATTCTATTTCATTCAAGGCTTTGCGTTCCCTTTAAATAATTTGTTTGAATTTCAGCTGCTCAGTTAATAAACGAAGCTCTTCATCTGCATCTCACTCGTGGGAATTTCATTCACAAACCTTCTTTGGAAATGTTACAGTTATTAATAAAAATAAAACAGTATTGCAAAACAGAGTCTGGGCTTACGGTTAATATTCTCGCTCTGTGTCCACAACCTTCTTAAAGGGCAAGTGTTTTTAGCCCAAAGCTGCCTTGCTAAGCACCTTGGTAATCGTACACGCGTCTGTTTTCCGCTGTGTTGTTAATTATCAGGCACGACTTTTCATTTAAAGAAATGCTAGAATTACATTTTCTGTAACCACATTTGTTTTGCATTTTCATTTTATTCTTAAATGACATTTGTTTTGAAAACTCTTTATAATATAATACGACTAATGAAGGTGGCATTATTATTATTATTATTATTATTATTATTATTATTATTATTTTTACACAGCTTCCAATGAGAGCGCTCCCATCACCGCCACCTCTTTCTTAAAGGGGAAGCTCTTTGAGCCGCGGGAAGCCTACCTGGTCCTCCAGGGTGACCCCGGTGCTCAGGGTGTTGTCCGTGTTCCACTTCTGGTTGAAGGTCAGGCCCAGCTCCTTCATCTTGTACTTGGTCTCCAGACTCCCCGTCGCCTTGCCGGAGTCTGTGTTTGAGGAGCCAGAGGTGGAGAACTCCTGCAGGCGCACACGCAGAGAGGGTGAGCCATCCGCGCGCACACGCACACGCACACACACGCACACAGGGTCAGGGGGACTCTTCACCCAATCTGCATCACTATCCCTGTTGCTCTGTTTCCTATCTACCGGTTTTTAAGAGTGGATTCTACACAGCGCAGTAAATCCTATGGTAGAGAAAACTGAAGCAAAACTGAGTACTGGCAAGAGACAAAGGGTTTCACTGGTTAAAGCCACGTTGCCAGACAGCTCGCTTGCTCTCACCTTACCCAAACAACCCCGAAGCGTTTCAGGTCTGTTTAGATCTAATCTTGGATCAGCACCGCTATAACTTTTTAATCGATCTCTTAATGTGTGAGGAAGCAGGGCTGAAGAGAGTCAAGGAAGAAGATAAAAAGACAAAACGGGCAAACCGACAGAGGTCCTTAAAGCATTCCAGAACCCACCAGCATTCCAGAACCCACCAGCATTCCAGAACCCACCAGCATTCCAGAACCCACCAGCATTCCAGAACACACCAGCATTCCAGAACACACCAGCATTCCAGAACACACCAGCACACGCTTTACTGAAACCATTAAAATAAATTGTTCTGGGCAGACATTAAATATTGTCCTGATCTGTGAATAAAGAGATTTCGATTTTTTAAAACCTCCAATTTAGAAATACATAGTGTATATTTTGCAGGTCTTTGTACTAATATATCAATATAGTACAGCTTGCTTAAAGCAGGAAACAGACCCAGGCTAGGCAGCTGCAGAGTCACTGGTTTGTTCCACAGTGAGGGTTCTGCAATGCTTCAAAAGGACAGACTCTCTGCACAGCAGCCGTTACAAACACGTTCTTACCATCTGAAACCCCCCCAGTCCAAGAGAGGCAGAAGGAAAGAGAGGAGAAAGCAAGGGTTAGGAGTGCAGTGTTCAACCACCATTCAAACAGAGGGACTCGTTATCAAACAGAGCAGGGACAACACGGGGTGCAGAGACTCGCTGTGCACAAAGGAGTCAGGAGACCCACCTCACTGCAAAACATCATTCTCCAGTTAAATTCATCATCGCCTGAAACTTAATGCTGTGCAGAGGGACTACCGCTGCGGCCAAACGTTTTGTATCGCCTAGAATTTTAGAATTGAGACGCAATTAAAGAAAAAAAAACTATATTAACATAATTTATCTTCTATTTATCATGTGATCAAAGAAACTAGACAATGATAATCACAAAAAAAGCGTCTTCTGGAAGTCAGTAGTATTTCATGTTCGATTTCGAAATGTCACATTTTTCATTTTTAAGTATTTTAAACTACAAAGCGGTGTGTAATTCAAAATGTTAACATTGTTCAGCAAGTTTCATTGGACTTCGCTGGATTTCATTCTACAGGGTGATGCAAAGCTTTTGGCCAGAGCTGTATGTTGGAAATGACACGCAACCTTCATGCGAGTGACTGCGAGGGTGGGAGCCGGGGTTACCCTGCAGCGATGCTTACAGGGGGGTCCCCAGCCCTACAGGTCACACCCTACGAAGCTTCTGTTCTGGAGAGGGTCAGGAGTCCCCAGCTCCACGCTCTCCGGAGGCATCGCGCTTCACTTTCTCTGACCGCGATACTCACCACTCCGCTCTGAGACTTGGTCTTCAAGTCTAACTTCACGACCCCGAAGCCTGGAAAAAAAAACACACACTAGAGCGACGTGGAAGCATCTCTGCAGACAGACAGCCTTAACGGTGAAGTCACAGGCAAGTTATTCAGGTAGGAGCCAATTACCCCTCTAAAGATACACAGAGCACACCATGGGGGTGTGGAGGGGGGGGGTATTTAATATCATGTGTTTTCTTTTCCCATGCCGAGCGCTTTGGGATGCTCTGCAGGAAAGGCTCCATGCAGACCAGGCTCTGCTCGATTCACTGGGAGAATAACATTTCAGGGAATGTTCTCAGACACAATGTTCCCAGACAGATGATATCCAGCTGTCTGGTTTCAGGGCGCTGCGCGTCACACCAGGCAGGGAGACTTGGGGTTTGATACAGCACCCTCAAACTAGGTCTCCCGGGGTCTCCTGGAAGCAGGTTTCAAGCCGCTGCTCCTGAAAGCTTCATGCTGCCTCACCTTTAGTGCCTCTCAACACACACACTCCCACTCCCCTTGGTGCTTATAACCCTCGTTATGACCTTCAGTAACAGAGGCCCTGTAGATATGGTTGCTGTTGCTACGCTGGGCTAAGCAGAGTCGAGTCTCAATACTGATCTAGAGGGGCTGACCCTGCTCTGGGCTAAGCAGAGTCTCAAGGGACTTTGAAATTGTAATGAGCGAGTTTCCTTACAGCACAAGGTCAGCCGTGACATTCACAGACAGGCAGGTAGGATTCGTCATGAGACTGTTCCTTAAAAACGACCAACACATCCAAACACAGCACAAGACCCCTGCAATACAGTGGAACAGTAGAACCCCCTTTGACTGAAATGGAGTCTGCCCCCCCCCTCCTCCACTCCACTCCCACCTCTTGCTACTCACCATAGCCCTTGCTGAAGATATCCTTGGCTGACTTGCCCAAGTCGGAGTACGATGGTGGAACTGCCATTGTGTCTGTGAAGAGAGCAGAGGAGAGGTGCAAGGGATTATGGGGGATGCATCCCAGGGCAGATACACAGCTCTGCAGACTGAAAGGGCTGAAGCAAATCCAGCTTGTACTGGGATTCCAATTTCAACACAGAATCTGTATCCAACTATACTGGACGTGCCACGCTGCGTTTGTAACGGCCGATCAATTCAGCAGATGCGTGTAATAAATTATATCCTGATGTAGCTATCACTGACACTTATCTGCTCCGCAGCAGTGTGGAGTAGTGGTTAGGGCTCTGGACTCTTGACCGGAGGGTCGTGGGTTCAATCCCTGGTGGGGGGACACTGCTGCTGTACCCTTGAGCAAGGTACTTTACTTAGATTGCTCCAGTAAAAACCCAACTGTATAAATGGGTAATTGTATGTAAAAAATAATGTGATATCTTGTAACAATGTAAATCGCCCTGGATAAGGGCGTCTACTAAGAAATAAACAGGAGGAATGAATTTCTCCCACGTGCATCATTTAGAAATCTCATCTCTCGGTGCAGTTGAGCGATCCTGACCACATGGGCTCCGTCAGTCTTCATCCCTACTACAGTCTCCTTCCTTCAGCCAGCATCCATCACTTTCACCAGCACGCCACTGCCAGCCAATTGCACGGCCCCACCAACAGTGCCAGCCAATCACAACCCAGCTCCATCACATCAGGCTTGCACTGCAAACCCAGGCAGCCAATCCAAAGGAGGTTCCAGAGCAACGGGCACTCCAGAGAGGCTGACTGTTTTCTTTTACTGATTTTCAGAAGGTCACACGGATGGCTCAGGAATGAAGGGACGTGAAGGTGCGGGCTCTGTGAGTGTGGGAGAGTGAGGGAGAGTGAGACGAGTGATTGAGGGAGTGAGTGAAGTTTGCAGCACTGCAGTGAAAACGCACCGCCTGTGCAGAGAGAAGCTGAATCACAGCTTCCATTCACGCATCCTCACTCTTATCAAGCACCTAATCCACAGCAAAGCACTGCTCTAGGGAGGCTGCAAACCGAAACCTTGCACATCAGAGGAATGAAATACAAATGCTACCGGGCAGGTTCTGCGTTCTTTAGACACGCATGGGTTTACTGGAAATAATACACAAGCACGCTGTTTTATATGACACGTTTCCCGAGACAGTTTTTTATACACATCTGGTTTTGAAAAACTCAGCATCCTGACTGCGGAATAGATTAACAACTTCCCTTTGCATCGTGTACAAGGCAGTATAAACACACTCCCTGCGTGTAAACTGCACTGGATGAACCGAGCAGCGCGGTGCACAGCAGGACCGGCAGTCAGCGCCCAAATACATGCTTGGATTAGATAAAACAACACGGCACAGCCGCTTCCAACCCCCGTGCATCCGCATCCGTGTAGCAGAAGCGCAGCTCGCACTGTAGCGGCAAGTTACACCATCATTTTAAACGAATGCCCTGGAAGTTCATCTTCACTGTAGTACTCCGCTCGCAGCAGCCCGCACTGAAGGGAATGAAAGGACACACCCACACGGGGCTCAAGCAGTCGACCCGCACCACCTCTCCCGAGTGTGTCCCTGCAGCCATTCCTAGCCTTGATAACTAGGGAGGCTCCCACGAGGCTCGGAGAAGGTGAATCACTGCGACTCCGCCCTCGTGTGTCAGACCGGGTTGGGCGTACTTTGAATCCCAGCGTGATCTCTTGAAGGACAGGTTCAGATGCGCGCAGGGCTGGCATGAGGAGCACAAACACCCGTGTCTCATGAAACCAAAGCCGCGTCGCTGTGATATCTTTAGTGCGCAGAGAACTTGAAACGGGGTCCACGTGACCCCGCCCCCCAAACCAACCCACCCACGTTACAATCGGCTCTGGGAAAAAAAATGACACAGTCGTGCAGTCTATTCAACAGGACTGGCTATCGGTTCACCATTCCCGGCTATTGTTGGGCCCGAGTCTCCTATCAGGTAATCATGGGGGGGGGGGGGGGCACACGCACACGCACAACGACCACTTTATATACGATAGCAATACATTTTCAAAATGCAGTGCCTTAATGCAATGTTTTTTTTTAAAAGCACATTAAATGACCCTCCCACCCCCCCTCCTCCGGTTCCTTGGATCGCACACGGAAGCACAGCTGCTGTCTCCAATTGGAAAATCCCCCAGCTTATGATAACACTTATTATTATTATAAATATGACCCGTCCTGCTGGATTTCAGCTTCTAGACAATCCTGTAATTAAACGCGACTGTTCCGGTTACCCGTCTGAATGTCATTCTGCGGGATTTCACGCGCGACGCTGCGAGGGGTTTGAGGATGGCGACTCCGCACGTCTCGCAGCTTCTCGTCCCTTCGGCAATGACGCTTTCACCGCACACCGCACGCCGCGGCTGCTATTACAGCGTTACATTGTAATTACACACGCCGCGATCGCTACAATGTAAAAGGTAGCGGAGAACGTCGACCACGCTACACGATACATAATGACACGCTACACAGCTCCGAGGCAATGGAGCACAACACGGAGCTGGAGCCTCGCACGATCTCCGCTCTTAATTTGTGGAAGAGGGTTTGCATTATTCTGAATTGGATAGAACAGCACGCAGGGTCGAACCCACGCGAAATATTTTTACATCACCAGCCCACACCACACAGCTCGAGTCAAAATAATAAAACAAAGAGATAGCGAGCCTGTCGAAACAGAAAAAACATTCCTTCTTGTATGACAAACCTGTCCGTCCACCAATGACCTTAACTGCACAGAAATGCTACACCCCAAAAATACCCTTGAGACGCTCCCTACCCCTCGCCTGCCGTTCCCCAAGTAGAAAAACCAACCGCGCATATTTGTTCAGGCCTTTCCACTCGCTCCCCCGTGGCAGACAGCTTGCAATCCCTTTTACTGGCGCATACCTTTACTTATCCTGCTATATTTCATAAATTAAAAAGCATGCCGTTGTATTCAGTCCGGTCCCTGGCTAACTCCCCTTCTAAGCCGTCCTTACCGGTGTTTTGCTCGCTCGGTGTCCGGCTCCGGTCTCGGCTGTGAGTCTCCGGGAGGGCAGATTGAAGGAGAAATGCACCCAACGCGCAAAGTAACTTCTAATACGCATGCGCAACCCGTGCTTCACTGTCATTGGGCACGCCCGTAATTGACTGCACCCCTCAAAAGAGAGATATTATATATATATATATATATATATATATATATATATATATATATATATATATATATATATGGTAATTACTCAAGAGTTTATCCGTTTCTTTTTAGTGGACTGAAGAGCATTAAATAATCTTGTATTTATTTTATTAGCGTTTTAATTTAACACATACGGAACTGAAATTCAGAATACTGTACAATAATTTCTCTAGCATAATCACGGCCAACGCGAAATCCTGGGACACTATCACCCTTCATGTAAATGTGCTTTATTTTGCTCTTATCTGCCCCCTATTTTACTGCATTTAATCCTGTACTTCAGAATACTGTAATCTGCCAAGTGTTTAACCTGTAGTATTTTGTATTTAATCATATCCTGATGTCACTATCACTATTATCTGCTGTATTATTGAATTGTGGTTTGTCACACTTGAACAAAAGTTATTGTATTTCTTGCTCTTATTGTATTACTTGTATTGTAACACTTAAAGTATTTGCTTACGATTGTAAGTCGCCCTGGATAAGGGCGTCTGCTAAGAAATAAATAATAATAATAATAATAATAATAGTGACATGTAATAATTATATCACGTTTGTATGGCGCGAATAAAGCAGTACGCCCCTCGTTTACACTGATTTGACTTAACAAATACAATAATTTAATCATTCAAATATATATTTTGGAAATGTCAAAGCCCTTTAGAAAGCGTGTCACAGAAGCAGGGGTTGCTCAGTGACGCGTTTCACACGATCAGTAAAGTAGTGGTCTACGTCACCAGAGCGGCGGGTTGCCATGGTGGTTGGTGGCGTGCTTAGGGAAACTGCGTAGGAAACGTCATCGATTTTCGTGTCTGTGGCCGGCAGTTGGGTTCACGGAATACAGGCGGTTAAGGTAGAACATTTTATTTATTTATTAATATTTACAACGTTTTAAATTACTTTTAAATCCTGTGTTTCTCTGTAAAGTGCTGTAAGTGAAGACCTGGACCGCACGGGGACGAGGCCACGAGAGCATGCTCTCGCGTTTATTTATTTAGTTATTTATATTTCTATATTATATATTTTTTAAATGTATTCACAATGCGTGTTTAGTTAAACAGTATTATCACCACAGCTGTTTGGCATTTAAAAACCGAGTTTTAATTAAATGCATTCATTCTAGCACAGGAAGCGGGGTATATCAGGTGCTAGTGACAGTTTGGAAGTGACGCGCCTGCCATTATAAATCATTGTTTATAATTGAGATCACGCTGTCCTGAGAGGTTACTGAATGCCTGGATGTATTTGGCATCGAAAACACTTTACAAAACTGTAAGAACACGGTAGCAGTTTGATGCTCGGGAGCCAGGAGTGCAGCTTAGCAAAGCAGATCGAGTCTGCAACACGCTCGATATTGTAAAATAATAATAATAATAATAATAATAATAATAATAATAATAATAATAATAGTAATAATAATAATAATAATAATAATAATAGTCTTGCAAGGAAGAGACAAACCACAAAGCGAATCAGCTTCTTATTCTTGCCTTTTTTGTTTTGCCTTAATCTCTATTGTACCGCTGTTTATTATTATTATTATTATTATTATTATTATTATTATTATTATTATTATTATTTCACTAAATTAAATGCAATTTCAACCGCACAGTGGCAGCAGCAGAGGCCAGTAAAGATGTCTGAAGGGGCTTCTAAGATCTCTGGACCCATCCCGCCAGACCCATCGCTGTTCCCGGAGTGTTACAGACGGCCCATGTCTGGTGAGGCTCGCTGGAACCACACCAGTGCTAGCGGTAACAGCAAAGCATTTCTAACAGAGATATATAGAGGATATCACTGCATCGGTGGCTCTGCCTTCTCTCCCTGCAGCTCGAGGCAGGCTGGAGGGACATTCTCTGAAGCTGGATTTCCTCTCCGGGCCCCTGGCCCCGGACCCCACTCTGTACCCCACCTGCTACAGCGCCCGGCCGGGGCCCCCTCCCTGCGTGCGCCCCAACGCCACCGAGATCCTGGAGAGAGGTCAGCGGGGCACGGTGGGGAGACTGCTGCAGCTCCAGGGGGTCTCCCTGCGACTCGACCCCCCACCACCAAGTAAACACGCACTCTCTCTATCATCTCCACCAAGTAAACACCCACTCTCTCTATCATCTCCACCAAGTAAACACACACTCTATCATCTCCATCAAGTAAACACACACTCTCTCTATCATCTCCACCAAGTAAACACACACTCTATCATCTCCATCAAGTAAACACACACTCTCTCTATCATCTCCACCAAGTAAACACACACTCTCTCTATCATCTCCACCAAGTAAACACACACTCTCTCTATCATCTCCACCAAGTAAACACACACTCTCTCTCTATCATCTCCATCAAGTAAACACACACTCTCTCTATCATCTCCACCAAGTAAACACACACTCTCTCTATCATCTCCACCAAGTAAACACACACTCTCTCTATCATCTCCACCAAGTAAACACACACTCTCTCTATCATCTCCATCAAGTAAACACACACTCTCTCTATCATCTCCATCAAGTAAACACACACTCTATCATCTCCACCAAATAAACACCCACTCTATCATCTCCACCAAATAAACACCCACTCTCTCTATCATCTCCACCAAGTAAACACACACTCTCTCTATCATCTCCACCAAGTAAACACACACTCTATCATCTCCATCAAGTAAACACGCACTCTCTCTATCATCTCCACCAAGTAAACACACACTCTCTCTATCATCTCCACCAAGTAAACACACACTCTCTCTATCATCTCCACCAAGTAAACGAACACTCTCTCTATCATCTTCACCAAGTAAACACACACTCTCTCTATCATCTCCACCAAGTAAACACACACTCTCTATCATCTCCACCAAGTAAACACACACTCTCTCTATCATCTCCACCAAGTAAACACACACACTCTCTATCATCTCCACCAAGTAAACACACACTCTCTCTATCATCTCCAAGTAAACACACACTCTCTCTATCATCTCCAAGTAAACACACACTCTCTATCATCTCCACCAAGTAAACACACACTCTCTCTATCATCTCCACCAAGTAAACACACACTCTCTCTATCATCTCCAAGTAAACACACACTCTCTCTATCATCTCCACCAAGTAAACACCCACTCTCTCTATCATCTCCACCAAGTAAACACCCACTCTCTCTATCATCTCCAAGTAAACACACACTCTCTCTATCATCTTCACCAAGTAAACACACACTCTCTCTATCATCTCCACCAAGTAAACACACACTCTCTATCATCTCCACCAAGTAAACACACACTCTCTCTATCATCTCCACCAAGTAAACACACACTCTCTCTATCATCTCCACCAAGTAAACACACACTCTGTCTATCATCTCCAAGTAAACACACACTCTCTCTATCATCTCCAAGTAAACACACACTCTCTCTATCATCTCCACCAAGTAAACACCCACTCTCTCTATCATCTCCACCAAGTAAACACACACTCTGTCTATCATCTCCACCAAGTAAACACTGACACACGCAATCACCTCCATCAGAAGTCAGGGCTGGTTTTAAAAGCCTCCATGTCAGGTGACTGTTACTACTGTTGGAATGTTCCAGCAAAACCCATCTTTTAGAATCCATCCCAAATCCCTCATATTTATTTTTTTTAAAGCTTCTTATCATTAACGCATGCCTTGTGAATAGGGCCCCACGTGTTAAAGATTATTTTAACCTGTTAAAACCCCAGCCCCTCACAGACAATTTCCGCCTGGGGGGCTGTGCCCTTAAATTATTATTATTATTATTTATTTCTTAGCAGACGCCCTTATCCAGGGCGACTTACAATTGTTACAAGATATCACATTATACATTATTTTTACATACAATTACCCATTTATACAGTTGGGTTTTTACTGGAGCAATCTAGGTAAAGTACCTTGCTCAAGGGTACAACAGCAGTGTCCCCCACTGGGGATTGAACCCATGATCCGCCGGTCAAGAGTCCAGAGCCCTAACCACTACTCTACACTGCTGCCCCACAAATAAATCACAATATCTTCCAAAGTATAGACAGCACAGGCATGGTTCAGGGCTTGAATTCAAGGTAACCCCTTGGGCATCAAGACTAAAACCTCAGGTGTGATAAAAGTCTTACTCAGTACCACACTGGAAGGAGATATCCAGAAAAAATACATAAAAAAACAACAAACGCTTTTCATTTTTTTATGTTCTATAGTCATTTTTTCAACTTGTAGCGTATGAAAAGAGACAGATTTTTTTCCAGTGCTTCACCAACATGTCTAATATACTGGGTAAAAATTTGGAACTGTTTGAACAAAGGGATCAAATTCTACAGGAGTTTTTACAAAGCTAAGCCCAAGGGTCCCCAAACCTCTCCAAAAATAAACATTGTGTAAATCTTTATGTCAATTGATATACTAAGTTCTAAAAGGGATGTTATCTTCTGGCACCTCACAGGCTAGCCATTGCCACAAGCATTTGCCTTTGAAAGGTTTTTTTTTTTTTTTTTTTTTTTTTTTTTCCCTTATCTCATTCAAGAGGTGGGCGTGTTTGTTTGCACATCAATTACTCTGTGATGTATTGGGTTACAAACACAGTAAAGGCATGAATGGAACGCTTGTGACCTCCCCTACAACGTGATCAGGGAGATTTCATCGTCATGAAGGTTGTAAGACCACAGCAGCAAAACGCAAGCTAGTCGATTGCTTTTGTTTTGAATGCATGGGGGTACTAGACACATTGCGAATGGGATATCTCAGCGGTGAAATGACGGATTCGAAAAATTCCTTCGCTGTTTGATGGTAGGAAAACAACGATTTTGATATCGAGTCAGCTTTTTTCTCTTTTGCTTTTGTAATAATATTAAAAATGAGTTATGAAATATAATATTTACGTGCAGTTCCGTGTTCCGCCGACGGGACAAGAGGGGCGTAAAAGGTTTTAAACACTGGCCAATGGCTGACATGTTTGAAGGGTTTATACTCCTATAGTACCTTTCCCCGGGGGTGAGATCTGTCCCCCATGCTGTGCTGTGTGGTGTGGTTGTAACCCCGGTGCTGTCCCGTCTGTCTGGCTTGAACAGAGAAGGAGCCTCGGAACCACGAGAAGGAGAACGTGCGGCGCCTGCGTGAGATCCAGCGCCGGTGCCGGGAGAAGGAGCAGGAGCGCGAGGGCGCCCGACCCAAACCCGTGAAGGCGCTGTGGAAGTCTCAGAAGTACGAGGGAGTGCAGTCCAAAGTCATGGCCCAGCTGCAGGTAGGACTCGCACAAAGCCCTCATGCTGTAGTCACGGTTTTGCAGGTGATACATTACGCACAACAGGACTGCAGTGTGAAAGAGCAGGGCCTCGATATTCTCAGGAAATCTATTTTCTTGATATAAATAGGGCAGTGATTCAACACAGACCCTGGGAGGATTTTGTATTTGCAGCCGACACCAGGGTAAGGTTTAAAATCAGCCGCACACACGCCTGCCACTCCCGCCATGAGTTCATTTAGTCGTTGCAACGGGGAACAAAACGATCTCCACGTGATTTTTTGCATTATGGGCAAATGCAAAAAGGTCTGTATTCAGTGAATGCTTTAGCATTGATGTGTGGACAGTGTCCATCACTCTCAGTGTATTGGTGTGTGGACAGTGTCCATCACTCTCAGTGTATTAGTGTGTGGACAGTGTCCATCACTGTCAGTGTATTGGTGTGTGGACAGTGTCCATCACTCTCAGTGTATTAGTGTGTGGACAGTGTCCATCACTCAGTGTATTGGTGTGTGGACAGTGTCCATCACTGTCAGTGTATTGGTGTGTGGACAGTGTCCATCACTCTCAGTGTATTAATGTGTGGACAGTGTCCATCACTGTCAGTGTATTGGTGTGTGGACAGTGTCCATCACTGTCAGTGTATTTGTGTGTGGACAGTGTCCATCACTCTCAGTGTATTGGTGTGTGGACAGTGTCCATCACTCCCAGTGTATTGGTGTGTGGACAGTGTCCATCACTGTCAGTGTATTGGTGTGTGGACAGTGCCCATCACTCTCAGTGTATTGGTGTGTGGACAGTGTCCATCACTCTCAGTGTATTGGTGTGTGGACAGTGTCCATCACTCTCAGTGTATTAGTGTGTGGACAGTGTCCATCACTCTCAGTGTATTGGTGTGTGGACAGTGTCCATCACTCTCAGTGTATTGGTGTGTGGACAGTGTCCATCACTGTCAGTGTATTGGTGTGTGGACAGTGTCCATCACTCTCAGTGTATTGGTGTGTGGACAGTGTCCATCATTCTCAGTGTATTGGTGTGTGGACAGTGTCCATCACTGTCAGTGTATTGGTGTGTGGACAGTGTCCATCACTCCCAGTGTATTGGTGTGTGGACAGTGTCCATCACTGTCAGTGTATTGGTGTGTGGACAGTGCCCATCACTCTCAGTGTATTGGTGTGTGGACAGTGTCCATCACTGTCAGTGTATTGGTGTGTGGACAGTGTCCATCATTCTCAGTGTATTGGTGTGTGGACAGTGTCCATCACTGTCAGTGTATTGGTGTGTGGACAGTGTCCATCATTCTCAGTGTATTGGTGTGTGGACAGTGTCCATCACTGTCAGTGTATTGGTGTGTGGACAGTGCCCATCACTCTCAGTGTATTGGTGTGTGGACAGTGTCCATCACTCTCAGTGTATTGGTGTGTGGACAGTGTCCATCACTCTCAGTGTATTGGTGTGTGGACAGTGTCCATCACTCTCAGTGTATTGGTGTGTGGACAGTGTCCATCACTCCCAGTGTATTGGTGTGTGGACAGTGTCCATCACTCTCAGTGTATTGGTGTGTGGACAGTGTCCATCACTCTCAGTGTATTGGTGTGTGGGCAGTGTCCATCACTCTCAGTGTATTGGTGTGTGGACAGTGTCCATCACTCTCAGTGTATTGGTGTGTGGACAGTGTCCATCATTCTCAGTGTATTGGTGTGTGGACAGTGTCCATCACTCTCAGTGTATTGGTGTGTGGACAGTGATTGCTTTCCTTTGCTTTATTTCAGCAGTTTCAGGCAGACACCCCCCCCTTTGATGAGGTCAGTAGGTGTGATTTATTAAACATAAAACTCAGGAGACAAAGAGCACAGCTAAATCTGGGAAGCATTTCCACGTGGTGGGATGTAGGCACGTGCACGAGCGTGCAGGGGTTACAATGTGTGTGTGTGCGTGAGTTCACGTGTGATTGCACGCGTGCACCTGTGTCATGCATGTGAGTGCACGGCTCTGCCCAAACGTTTTGCATCTCTTAAAAAATTTAGGATTGCGAGATCATTTATTTGTTTTGTTTAAACTATATGAACATAATTTAGATATTTTATTTAACATCATGTGATCAAAGAAACTACAAAATGATTTCGCAAAAAAGTCTACCGGAAGCCATAATAGTAGTACAGTAGCATTTCATTTTTTGAATGAAATTATTTTTTCAATTGTTGTCAGTTTTTTGTTAAGTGTATGGAAAACTACAGAGCGGTGTGCAATTCAATATGTTAACGTAACATTGTTCAGCAGGTTTCATTCGACTTTATGAAGCACAATGAGTTCATTCTCTAGGGGGGTGCAGTGCTTTTGGCCACAGCTGCATGTGCCTGGCTGTGTGTGCGTGTGCGTGTGCGTGTGCATGGAGTGTACTGTAAATCAGAAGCTGCTTGGATTCAATATAATGTCCAGCAGCCCGACTGACGAAGCCCGTTTCTGCTTTGGGCTGAGACCTGCATGCTCTTGGAGGGATGGAGGCCCGGGAGGGTTTGTGTTGGACCGAGGCAGTCATCCCTCGGGCCGTTCTGTTTGCTTTGTTTAGGAGATGTCTCCCCCCAGGAAGCCGGAGTGTCAGAATTACCTGAAGGCGCACTCCCTCTGCGGATCAGGGGTGCAGCCCAAGCGCTCTCCGTCCCCGAGCCCCCCCAAATCCAGGGGCGATGGCAGCCCCACGGCAGAGGTGAGAGCGGGAAGGGCAACAGGACTGGAGATAGAAACGAGGGGGAACTACCAATACCCCTACCGAAAACACAAATTTTAGGATTGAGACATCAAAAAAAAAAAAAAAAAACAACTATATGAGCATTATTTAGATCTTTTATTCAACATCATGTAATCAAAGAAACTACAAAATGACATCGCAAAAGTCTGCCGGAAGCCATAATAGTAGTACAGTAGTATTTCTAAAATGTCACATTTTTCAGTTTTTCATTAAGTATCTGGAAAACTCCAAAGCGGTGTGCAATTCAATATGTTAACGTCACATTATCCAGCAGGTTTCATTCGACTTTATGAAGCTGTACGTATATCTATTAATAATCTTTGTGTTCATCTCAAATGAAACATTCACAATCCCCCTGCTCTGGCGTTACAGATCCAGGTGAAAGGAACAAACATCGACTTCGTGAGCCACAACGCGCGGAACGCCAGGCAGGCTGTGCCACGGCGCTCTAAATCCCTGCAGTCTCTGTCCGAGGTGCTGGAGCACAAGAGGAGGGAGCAGCAGGAATACGACTCCAACCAGAAGGGACGCGTCCCACTGTAGTGAGCAGCAAGACCACTGTCTGTCTCTGTCAGGGCTCTGGGGATCTGAGGGCTCACGCTGAGACCAAGGCACCCTGCCATTCTAACCGGCCCCCAACAAACACCCCACTTCATTATTATTATTATTATTATTATTATTATTATTATTATTATTATTATTTTATTTGGCAGACGTCTTTATCCAAGGCGACTTACAGGTGTTACAGGGCAGTACAAGCTTATAGTGCAAAAACAGCATTTAAATACAGTGTAGTTTACAGTGAGTGCAAATACTACTAGAATACAATACGAGATAAGAAGTAACAAGTTAGGATAAAGACAATTTGTATCTACAGTGATATTATAATAGTGCAACGTGGTGCTTAGATCCGGCGAGTCTAGTGTACAGTAGCAGGGGCAGATCAAGAGGTCTACAAGTGCAGTCTCAACAGGTGGAGACTGCACTTGTAGATCTCTTGATCTGCCCCTGCAAGCCATTGACTTTTTAAATGAATCTACAAGCCATTGACTTTTTAAATGAAGAAGCTCACGTGCCACCTCTCACCCACCTCTCACCCACCGTCCCCCACCCCCCCCCAGCCTACAGGAGCGGAGGGCTGAGTGGCAGCAGCAGGAAGAGGAGTGCCGGAGGAACCAGCCCGACCCGGCCATGCCTCCCGGACACACCAGGATGCCTGAGAGCGAGCGGCAGGGGACTCTCAACTCCCTCAAAACAAGTAGGTCCCCAGCCTGCCCTGCTTCACCGCTCCTCAGCCTGCCCCGCTTCACAGCTCCCCAGCCTGCCCTGCTTCACAGCTCCCCAGCCTGCCCTGCTTCACCGCTCCCCAGCCTGCCCCGCTTCACAGCTCCCCAGCCTGCCCCGCTTCACAGCTCCCCAGCCTGCCCTGCTTCACCGCTCCCCAGCCTGCCCCGCTTCACAGCTCCCCAGCCTGCCCCGCTTCACCGCTCCCCAGCCTGCCCCGCTTCACAGCTCCCCAGCCTGCCCCGCTTCACAGCTCCCCAGCCTGCCCCGCTTCACAGCTCCCCAGCCTGCCCCGCTTCACAGCTCCCCAGCCTGCCCTGCTTCACAGCTCCCCAGCCTGCCCCGCTTCACCGCTCCCCAGCCTGCCCCGCTTCACAGCTCCCCAGCCTGCCCTGCTTCACCGCTCCCCAGCCTGCCCTGCTTCACCGCTCCCCGGCCTGCCCCGCTTCACAGTCCAGACCCAATGAGAAACTAGCATCGTCTATGGTTGCTAAGGAATAAATACGAAATGAATTAAACATGTCGACTAGCACCAGAATGTAATGTTGCTGGTGCTGTGTGAGGTGCCCTGGTGCTAGAATGTGCCCCCCTGGCTGAACCCTCCCCCCCTGTCCTCTCTCTCCACAGCCCAGCAGGACCTGGTCCGGCAGCTGCTCCGGCTGCCTGTGAGAGCGGACACCCTGAGTGTACAAACGCGCCGCGCCGAGCTGGACAGCAAGCTCTCCGAGGTGGAGGAAGCCATCAAGATATTCTCTCGACCCAAAGTCTTCGTGAAGGTCGACTCCTGAACCTGACAGGGGACCGCGGGCAGCTGTGCAGCAGCGCATCTGAGACTGAGTCTGTCCTCAGAACCAGAACAATTCTATTAACTGCTGCAGCGCGTCTGAGTCCGAGTCTGTCCTCAGAACCAGATCAATTCTATTAACTGCTGCAGCGCGTCTGAGTCCGAGTCTGTCCTCAGAACCAGATCAATTCTATTAACTGCTGCAGTGTGTCTGAGACCGAGTCTGTCCTCAGAACCAGATCAAGTCTATTAACTAATGCAGAGCACTGAGCAACTCTGGGCAGCTCTGTAGAAAGGTTTAGCATCACCTAGAATTTTAGGATTGTGACGTCATTTAAAAAAAAAAAAAACTATCTGAACATAATTTAGATCTTTTATTTAACATCATGTAATCAAAGAAACTACAAAATGATATCGCAAAAGTCTACCGGAAGCCATTAGCATTTCATGTTAGATTTTGAAAAGTCACATTTTTTAATTTGTCAGTTTTTCGTTAAGTATCTGGAAAACTACAAAGCGGTGTGTAGTTCAATATGTTAGCGTGATGTTATTCAGCAGACTTCATTGGACTTTTACAAAGTAAAATGGTTTAATTCTATAGGGGGATGCAATACTTTTGGGCAGAGCTGTAGTATCAAAGATCAGTGTTTTTAAGAACGTTTTGGCAAACAAAAAAAATTAAACATTTGTGAAGAATCTTACTTCATAAATCTTTCTAAGAAACACTGAACTCATCAATAATTGTATATAATTGTGTTGAACCAGGATGGTCGTCCTTTATCAGCAGTACCCTAACAGCTGGGATGAGTTATTAGACCAGCACTGTATTAATCCCAGCACACTTTAACTGGTCAGCTAATGATTTCTATTCATATGTATTCATTACCTTCTCTGCTCCGTGTTTGTTGGGCCTGTATTCAGTTACTAGTTTTGTTGGCAAAGACTGTGGTTTTACAAAAAAAATTGTTTAGACTTCAATTTTTGGTATTGCTGTAAATATGAGATCATAGATGTATTTAATGTTATTAATATCTATCTATCTATCTATCTATCTATCTATCTATCTATCTATCTATATACTGTCACAGTTATGCAGTTTTTATCTGGTTCAGTATACACTGTATAATTAGACACGTAAATAATCAGCATAGTATTTTTTTTTACTGTGCTGTGAATGTATTATTTAAAATGTACAGTAATAATAAAAGATTAGGTTTTGATTAAAGTCCATGCCTCTGTAACTCAATTCTGTAAAGTTTTATACAGACTCAACAGGCGGGGGTAAGTGGTTTATTTTACTCAGTAACTGTCAGTCTCTGAATGCTGCAGTCCTCGATCACTGCTCTAAAATGTCTGCCCGTGTTTCAACGTGTGCTGTGACACGACCTGTGAAACCCCTCTATACACAGACTAGCCGTGCGTCACAATGTGCGCGATGATGTAATCACGCAGTGCGTCGTGTTGAGCTCCACCCCCTGCAGTACAGCGACTGATTAGCTATTGTGTGCGGGTCGTTTCTAATTTGGTTCCGTGCTGGAAATACTGTGTGTTTTTTAATATTTATATAAAAAATACACGACACAGGGCAAGATGAGCAAGCGAAAAGCCCCGCAGGAGAGTCCGAACGAAGGCATTACTGATTTTCTGACAGGTAAATCGCCCCGCTGGTCTTGTGGGCCAGTGATTACAGTATACAGCAGTGCTGCTTGCAAGATCTGTGTGCATATCAAATATGTGCTGGTGTGCAATAAATAAATACCCAGGGGGGCAGTTTCTTTACTGGTTCGTTATGTTTGATGTGACGCTGCAAAACGCGTTCCACCGCGCGATGCATTCAAATGCAAACAGCTGCAGATGTTTGATTTATTTTTGTCTCCAGCCGACTCCTGCACTAGTAGTGCTAGGATAGATAGTGATTGCCATGGCTTTGTATGATTGCATTTCTCGCATGTGCGAGATCGCTTTCAGCCACTATCCGGTGTAAAAGCAAAATACAGAAGGTCTGTTAGATTTTGGTGTGCGTGTTTTTTTTTTTAATTGTCCAATGTGAATCTGTTTTAACAACGTTCATATTTTAAAGACAAAACGACAGTAAATGGTAAGAAGGACCTGTGTTCAGAATGAAATACGACCGATTTGCTTTTAAGTGGTCTGTTTGGGATTAGCACACTGCAGATCGTGTACGTCACCATTGCTTCCTGATTTTAAATAGCCAGTGCTGCTGCTTTGATTGGTGGAAGGTAGTTGGCCAATCAGGAATGATATTGGCGTGCTTTAAATGTATTTGTATTATTTTGCTAGCAAATGAAATGCAAGTTATTATAAAAGGCATCACAATATACCCTCTCTGATAGTATATGGTTAGTGCAGTTATATTATTATTATTATTATTATTATTATTATTATTATTATTATTCATGCATGGCTCAAGTGCATTTCTAATATATTCCAGTAGTAATTGCATTCTGAACTATGGTCCTTTTATCTGTGACGTTGAGACCCGCTGATCAGACTGATGGAACAAACTCTGGAATTGCTTTTTCCTTCTCCAGAGTTGGCCAATTACGAGCGGAATGTGAACCGAGCGATCCACAAGTACAACGCGTACAGGTAGGCATGCGCATTCCTGAGACACGGGTTGAAAAACCAACACTCCTGTCATAAGGACGGGTTAGCTGAGACTTCAGGGCTTCGTGTTTAAAGACCCCTCTGTCGCGCTTCTCCTCCCAGGAAAGCTGCGTCCGTTATCTCCAAGTACCCGGACAAGATAAAGAACGGAAACGAAGCGAAGAAGCTGGTGAGTATTGAGTGGGGGGGCTGGGGGCTGGGGGGGTCCGGGGGGGGGGGATTCCTGTTCTGAATGTGGGCATCAAACCGAAATCCTGGCTGCTCTCACCTGGATCTGTAACGCCAGAGCGGAGGGATTGTGAATGTTTCATTTGAGATGAACACAAAGATTATTAATAGATATACATGATATTAGATAAAAAATCTAAATGATGTTCATATAGTGTTTTGTTTTTAAATGAAGTCTCAATGCTAAAATTCTAGGTGATGCAACACTGTTGTCCAGAGCTGTACAGTTAAGTACTGTACACATGCATGTTGCACTAATTCATAAACTGTGATGCTGTGCTCCCTGTGAAGGCTTTATTCATCATACAAACATTAGTAACTCCTGTAACAACTGGATATTTCCCCCCAGGATGGTGTTGGTGCAAAGATAGCAGAGAAGATTGATGAGTTTCTGTCCACCGGGAAGCTCCGGAAAATCGAGAAGGTGAGTGCCTGACGGGTGAACTGCAGTCATTACGCTGCTGTGGGTTGTGGCTTGAAGTTTTACTGCAGAGGTGTGATTTCATAATTGTGATCCTCGACACCTGCAGGAATGCACGAGGTGTGAGCGTCTGTGTGGTTTGCTTCTCCCCAGATCCGCAGTGATGACACCAGCTCTTCAATCAACTTCCTCACCAGAGTGACAGGCATTGGGTGAGGAGACGGCCGTCCTGGACAAAACGCTCCCTTAGTGAGACGAGGTCCAGTCATGTCTCTGTGCCGCAGGTTCAGAGGTCACACAGAGTCGCTGCTACAGTAGAACCTCAGAGTTTCCGAACGCCTGGGGAATGGAGTCTGTTCGTGCCTGGAGCTCTGTGTCCACACCCTCAATCTGAATAATACAAGGATACAGCAGGGCAGTGCAGTACTCACATGGTTATGGTTCTGAAGCCTTTGAAACAGTACTGTAAGTGGAAAAAAGGC
Source organism: Acipenser ruthenus (assembly GCF_902713425.1). Taxonomy (NCBI): domain Eukaryota; kingdom Metazoa; phylum Chordata; class Actinopteri; order Acipenseriformes; family Acipenseridae; genus Acipenser; species Acipenser ruthenus. The sequence goes on along the minus strand of NC_081225.1, from coordinate 464,901 downwards.
TGCATTGAAATTAGCATTGAAACTGAAGCACAAACACTCAGCCATGCAGTCTCCTTTGGCTTGGGGTGGGGGGGAACCCTGTGCTTTGTTAAACTCAAATGCTCCTCGTAGAATTGCCTGTACTTGCTTTGAAAGCTGCCTCACCTTTCTGGATGCACAGTAGTTTCGCCTCCTCCTCCCTGAGCAGCACGCCTCTCTGCTTGCACTGTGGTTGCTTAGGTTGAAAGTGGGGTGACCGGTAGAGCGGTCAGTTCGGTGTTCAGAGCTCCGGGGTTCTACTGTATTTCAGTTTTGAGAACAACGACACGACTAACAAGGTAGTAGTAATAATATGAAGACAGGGACAGGTGGCTCCCCTCATCCTGACCTGTAATCCCTGGGAAGTGTTTGACAGTGTTTGAAACGGCGCTCTGCCCCTCTCTGCCCCTCTCTGCCCCCAGGCCCGCTGCAGCACGGAAGTTTGTGGAGGAGGGAGTGAAGACCCTGGATGGTAGGATCACAGCCTCGCGGTGTATTCAGTGTGTGTGTGTCTGTGTGTCTGTCTGTGTATCTGTGCGTGTCTCTCTGTGTGTCTGTGTCTGTCTGTCTGTATCTGTGTCTCTGTGTGTCTGTCTGTGTGTGTGTCTCTGTCTGTGTGTCTCGCTCTGTCTGTCTGTGTATCTGTGTGTGTCTCTCTGTGTATCTGTGTGTGTCTCTCTGTGTATCTGTGTGTGTCTCTCTGTGTATCTGTGTGTGTCTCTCTGTGTGTCTGTGTGTGTCTGTCTGTCTGTATCTGTGTGTGTCTGTCTGTCTGTCTATCTGTGTGTGTGTGTCTGTCTGTCTGTGTTTGTGTGTGTGTGAGTCTGTCTGTCTGTGTGTGTGTCTGTCTGTTTGTGTATCTGTGTGTGTGTCTCTCTGTCTGTGTATCTGTGTGTGTGTGCGTCTGTCTGTGTTTGTGTGTGTCTGTGTGTCTCTCTGTCTGTGTCGGTGTATCTGTGTGTGTGTGTGTGTGTGTGTCAGTCTGTCTGTCTGTGTTTGTGTGTGTGTCTGTCTGTGTCTGTCTTTGTGTGTCTCTCTGTCTCTGTGTGTGTGTCTATGTGTCTGTCTGTGTTTGTGTGTGTGTCTGTCTGTGTCTGTCTTTGTGTGTCTCTCTGTCTCTGTGTGTGTGTCTATCTGTCTGTCTGTCTGTCTGTCTGTCTGTCTGTCTGTCTGTCTGTCTGCCAGCATGCTGTCAGTGTAACGCTGTGCTCGTGGGAGTGAGGATTTTTTTTTTTTTCTCATTTCTTTTTGAAACATTAGATCTGAAGAAGATTGAACACAAGCTCAACCATCATCAGCAGATTGGCCTCAAGTAAGTCGTTTTGTTTCATTTCTTAAATGTTTGTCTCGCAGATCTAATCCTTCCCTCGGTCCCTGAATTTGAAACGGATGTTGGAATTGCTTGAAAAATCGCAACAGTTAAATAGATACAGGCACCGAGGAGAGTGAGAGCTGAGCTTCCTCTTGAGAAAACCATCTTATTTAAAACAAGCACTTCCTCTTAAATGTTCCCTAAAGCCCCAGTCTTGTCCAAATTAACTTCCAGTGCATTACTGCCGCTGGCCAGCAGGTGGAGCCATACCCCAATATATTCTCATTCAGTCTTTTGTTCCGGGTGATTTCATCTGCTGTATATAGCGAACACTTTGAAGAGAAGATTGACACTTTTAAAACGTTCAGCGTCTGCTCCACTACAGTATTTATGGAAAAAAAAAGAAAAAACATTTAAACAAGCCCTCAAATACAGCGTGTGAATGTTTAACTTGAAATAAACACAAAGATGATTAGTAGATATATGTACAGCTCTGTCCAAAAGCATTGCACCCCCTATAGAATGAACTCTCTGTGCTTCATGAAGTGGAGTGAAAGCTGCTGAATAATGTGACATTCACATATTGAATTGCACACCGCTCTGGAGTTAATTAACTAAAAACTGACAAAAATTGAAAAATGTGACATTTCCAAATCTAGCAAGAAATACTACCGTACTGCTATTACAGCTTGTGGTAGATTACATGATGTTAAATAAAAGATCTAGATTATGTTCACATATATATATATATATATATATATATATATATATATATATATAAACTTTTTAAACTTTCAGGTACTTTGAGGATTTTGAAAAGAGGATCCCCAGAGCTGAGATGCTGAAGATGCAGGTGAGTCTCTCCCCCCCCCCCCCCCCTCACTGGAATTCTCTTTCAGTACATCTACACAGCGCCCCCCTCCCTCACTGGAATTCTCTTTCAGTACATCTACACAGCCCCCCCCCCCCTCACCGGAATTCTCTTTCAGTACATCTACACAGCCCCCCCCCCCCTCACCGGAATTCTCTTTCAGTACATCTACACAGCCCCCCCCCCCTCCAAGGAATTCTCTTTCAGTACATCTACACAGCGCCCCCCCCCTCCTCACTGGAATTCTCTTTCAGTACATCTACACAGCCCCCCCCCCCCCCTCACCGGAATTCTCTTTCAGTACATCTACACAGCCCCCCCCCCCCCTCCTCACCGGAATTCTCTTTCAGTACATCTACACAGCGCCCCCCCCCCCCCTCACTGGAATTCTCTCATTTGGCCACTAGGTGGGGATATTTAAACATCTCATTATAAATACATATGAAACATTGGCCATGTTTTTTCTTTTTCTTGTCCAGACCGTTCTTTGTCAGAGCAGGGTTAGATTGGGGTCAATTCCAGTTCTTGTTTTGACTTCACGAAAGCAAAATGAGTTCATTGTATAGAGTGATGCAAAGCCTTTGACTGGAGCTGTGCAGGTGAGTGCAGCTCCCCATTGCCCTGCAGGGGGCTCATGCTGCTCCTGGTGTGTTTGCAGGACCTCATTCTGAGCGAGCTGGAGACGCTGGATCCAGAGTACATCGGCACCGTCTGCGGGAGCTTCAGGAGAGGTCAGGTCTGCACAAACACAGCAATGCGTTTTATACAGCGTTTCCAGGGCTAGGACTTGTTTGAGCACTCATAGAATTAGGAAATACAACATTGTGATGCAGTGTGTGTGCGTGCGTGCGTCTGTCTGTATCTCTGTGTGTCTGTCTGTAGTGTGTGTGTCTGTCTGTCTGTCTGTCTGTCTGTATTGTGTGTGTGTGTGTGTGTGTGTCTGTCTGTCTGTCTGTATTGTCTGTCTGTCTGTCTGTATTGTATTGTGTGTGTGTGTCTGTCTGTCTGTATTGTGTGTGTGTGTGTTGTGCCCTGTGAACTCAGTTGAACCCGTATCGTGTTGGTTTAATGCAGGTGCAGAGTCAAGTGGTGATATTGATATTCTTCTCACCCATCCCAACTTCACCTCGGAGTCGACTAAACAGGTGTGTGTTCCTGTGTAATGCAGGGTTGTTATAAACAGGTGTGTGTTCCTGTGTAATGCAGGGTTGTTATAAACAGGTGTGTGTGTTCCAGTGTAATGCAGGGTTGTTATAAACAGGTGTGTGTTCCAGTGTAATGCAGGGTTGTTATAAACAGGTGTGTGTGTTCCAGTGTAATGCAGGGTTGTTATAAACAGGTGTGTGCTGTGCTGTTCAGGGAGAGTAAGCCACACACTACTCTCTTCCTGTCAGTTCTTCTTTGTTGTTTAGACCTAATTGAAATTGTTGAAAGCCAGCCAGCGTCCCCGAGGCTGAATGGATGCAGATAGAACGCTAATCCTCTTCCAGTCCGTCTCCCTGTCCTGTGTGTGGCGAGCCCGGCCCGTCCTGTTGGGAAAGGGGCGTTCATGCCGGGGTGTGCTGACTCTGCTGGCCCACGTTCCTGCCTGGATCACTGACCCTGATGAACACGATGAAAAGCAGACCCTGAGGTTCCAGGGAAGCAATCCTGAGTGCGATCCAGTAACCGCGGCTCAGTGCTGAGCTTGTCTGAGCGCTGTGTTTGTGACGAGGGGTCAGTAAGAGGTGTGAGCTCTGCCTTCAAAGCCAGGCGTCCCGTCAACCCTTTCAGTAGAGGAAGGACTGCAGAGATTGTGCTATGGAAATAACTCCCAAGTGGAGACGCGCTGCTGTAGTTTTGTCACGGGATTCCTGCACGAAGACCGACCATAGAGGCTGGTTCTGGAAAGGCTGGTTCTGGGGACGCTCACACTGGTCACATGACTGCCTCGGGGACGCACACACTGGTCGCATGACTGCCTCGGGGACGCTCACACTGGTCGCATGACTGCCTCGGGGACGCTCACACTGGTCGCATGACTGCCTCGGGGACGCTCACACTGGTCGCATGACTGCCTCGGGGACGCTCACACTGGTCGCATGACTGCCTCGGGGACGCTCACACTGGTCGCATGACTGCCTCGGGGACGCTCACACTGGTCGCATGACTGCCTCGGGGACGCTCACACTGGTCGCATGACTGCCTCGGGGACGCTCACACTGGTCGCATGACTGCCTCGGGGACGCTCACACTGGTCACATGACTGCCTCGGGGACGCTCACACTGGTCGCATGACTGCCTCGGGGACGCACACACTGGTCGCATGACTGCCTCGGGGACGCTCACACTGGTCGCATGACTGCCTCGGGGACGCTCACACTGGTCACATGACTGCTTCGGGGACGCTCACACTGGTCACATGACTGCCTCGGGGACGCTCGCTCGATTGTGGTGAACCAGCCCTAACCTCCCAGGGCTGCTTGTTGTTTTCCAGCCCAAGCTGCTGCATGCGGTCGTGGATCACCTGCAAGGGACCGGCTTCATCACTGACACTCTGTCCAAGGGGGAGGCCAAGTTCATGGTGAGTACCAGAGTCAGATAATAATGAATGAGTCCTGCTCTGTATCATTACAATAAACAGGCTATAGGAATGAATGAGCCCTGCTGTGTATCATTACAATGCACAGGCTATAGGAATGAATGAGCCCTGCTCTGTATCATTACAATGCACAGGCTATAGGAATGAATGAGTCCTGCTGTGTAACATTACAATGCACAGGCTATAGGAATGAATGAGCCCTGCTGTGTATCATTACAATGCACAGGCTATAGGAATGAATGAGCCCTGCTCTGTATCATTACAATGCACAGGCTATAGGAATGAATGAGTCCTGCTGTGTAACATTACAATGCACAGGCTATAGGAATGAATGAGCCCTGCTGTGTATCATTACAATGCACAGGCTATAGGAATGAATGAGCCCTGCTCTGTATCATTACAATGCACAGGCTATAGGAATGAATGAGCCCTGCTGTGTATCATTACAATGCACAGGCTATAGGAATGAATGAGTCCTGCTCTGTATCATTACAATGCACAGGCTATAGGAATGAATGAGCCCTGCTCTGTATCATTACAATGCACAGGCTATAGGAATGAATGAGCCCTGCTCCGTATCATTACAATGCACAGGCTATAGGAATGAATGAGACCTGCTGTGTATCATTACAATGCACAGGCTATAGGAATGAATGAGCCCTGCTCCGTATCATTACAATGCACAGGCTATAGGAATGAATGAGTCCTGCTCTGTATCATTACAATGCACAGGCTATAGGAATGAATGAGCCCTGCTCCGTATCATTACAATGCACAGGCTATAGGAATGAATGAGACCTGCTGTGTATCATTACAATGCACAGGCTATAGGAATGAATGAGCCCTGCTCTGTAACATTACAATGCACAGGCTATAGGAATGAATGAGTCCTGCTCCGTATCATTACAATGCACAGGCTATAGGAATGAATGAGCCCTGCTCCGTATCATTACAATGCACAGGCTATAGGAATGAATGAGCCCTGCTCTGTATCATTACAATGCACAGGCTATAGGAATGAATGAGCCCTGCTGTGTATCATTACAATGCACAGGCTATAGGAATGAATGAGTCCTGCTGTGTATCATTACAATGCACAGGCTATAGGAATGAATGAGTCCTGCTCTGTATCATTACAATGCACAGGCTATAGGAATGAATGAGCCCTGCTCTGTAACATTACAATGCACAGGCTATAGGAATGAATGAGCCCTGCTCCGTATCATTACAATGCACAGGCTATAGGAATGAATGAGCCCTGCTGTGTATCATTACAATGCACAGGCTATAGGAATAGGTCTACACGGTGTTCTGAAGGATTTGAGCTCCCGAGTTTACAGCTGCAGCCAAAAGTTTTGTATTGCCTAGAATTCTGGGATTGAAACATCATTAAAAAAAAAAAAAAAACTATATGAACATAATTTTAGATATTTTATTTAACATCATGTAATCAAATAAACTAGCGAGAGTACGGGGGGGGTGTCGTTCCGTTGTTTTTGAGAAGTGGCTCGTTTGGTGTGAACGTGTTATACTGCAGCACCTTGACTTGTTTTCTAGAGTCATGGTGAAGAGGACCAATCCGGGCTCTCTATAAACGTTCATTAAAGTGCTTTTTTTTTTTTTTTCCTTTCTAGTCAATAAAACCTAACACTTGTTTGTTTAAAGGAAGCGATGAGATCGCGAGCTGTGTGTTCAGAAACACAGGCTTTGCTTGTGTGATTCAGGGAAAGAGATATCTGGGTTAAACACACGCAAAGGCCTCCAGGTATATTTCCAGGGTTTTGAGTTTCTCTGTAAAGTCAAGTTTTGCCAAAATTAAAAAAAAATAATAATAATAAAATCAGGCAGCGTCTTTGGTGTGGCTTTGGGAAGACACTCGCCTTTTGTCTGATTATGTGGCTGCTTATATATAATCAGAGGAACTGGAGGCCCTTCCTATCCTTTATTTTAAAAGGGAATTCATGTCAATTGAATGTTATCGGGTTTCACGTCTACTCTGGATTCTGCCTGCACAAGTCACAATAATGCAGCTTTATTTTCAGGACCCCCATTATAGAGGTAAGATACCTCTGATTAAACTAATAGACCTGAGCCCTGAAGGCATGAGAGGGGCAAGGGGGAGCAACAGCTGCTGTGCTGAATCCAAATAACAGAGTCCTTCCCTTCCACCACATCCTTCAATATGAATCGCAGCCCAGCAAGCCAGACATGGCCCAGAAGCTGTGTGCTATACCCTGGAGAAGCACAGAGTCTCCAAGAAGGAACGGCAGCTCACCCCACCATTGCTGTTCAGGGAAGCAGTGTGGAGTAGTGGTTAGGGCTCTGGACTCTTGACCGGAGGGTTGTGGGTTCAATCCCCAGTGGAGGACACTGCTGTTGTACCCTTGAGCAAGGTACTTTACCTAGATTGCTCCAGTAAAAACCCAGCTGTATAAATGGGTAATTGTATGTAAAAATAATGTGATATCTGTATAATGTGAAATAATGTATAATGTGATATCTTGTAACAATTGTAAGTCGCCCTGGATAAGGGCGTCTGCTAAGAAATAAATAATAATAATAATAATAATAATAATAATAATAATAATAATAATAATAATAATAATAATAAGGATGAAGATGTTGCTTTAGGAAAATGAAACGGCGACGTCTTTGAACAGAACTGCATGTACAGCTCGCTGTCAGTAAACGCTGGATGCAGATTCATTTTTGTGGTGGGAGGGTGTTTAAGGGACACGTTTAGAAGCAGCTGGCTCCAGTATTGGTCAAACACATGTTATAAGTGTAATGCTTCCTAATTGCAGGGTTCTTAAACGCAGCCCATGTGTTTCGATCTCGCTCCCTCTCTCTCGACCAGCACTGCTGACAAGTTTCATTCTGTAAATGTAACAGCGGCAGCAGCTTCGTCCACAGGCAGTCCTGGCCAGGCTTCGTTTAGAACGAGGCTCAGTGAAATGGCTAGGTTATGGGTGAAGGTAGTAATTTTTGTTGACGTTTTAAGTATAGCTTGTTAATGATTGATATACTGTCCTCCTGTGCTAGCAGTGGGAACTGGAAAACCAGCCGCAGTAACTTTAGGGATCAGCTTGCAATAATACCCCTCAGTCACAGAGTTCCCCTTTTATTTTGAAGTCCCGCCCCATCGAAGGCCCTGTCAGCTTGTAATTCTGTTTGCGTGTCGTAACCCTGCGGTTCTGTATCGCTTTCCTGTCTCTGGATCATCTCGCGGCGCTTGTGACGTGGACCAGTGTTTACTCCGAGAAGGATTACAATATTGAGGTGAAGAAGCCATTGTAAAAACATACAGAATTACCCAACCCTGGCTCTAATTATAGACACGACTTTTCTAATGCATTCAAGTCTTTTTGACATCTCATATGTGCAGGTACTGCTAAGCTTTAGAATTATTATTATTATTATTATTATTATTATTATTATTTATTTCTTAGCAGACGCCCTTATCCAGGGCGACTTACAATGGTTACAAGATATCACATTATTTTTACATACAATTACCCATTTATACAGTTGGGTTTTTAATGGAGCAATCTAGGTAAAGTACCTTGCTCAAGGGTACAGCAGCAGTGTCCCCCACCTGGGATTGAACCCACGATCCTCCGGTCAAGAGTCCAGAGCCCTAACCACTACTCCACACTGCTGCCCCAGAATCCACGGTAACTCCCTCATTTCCATGTATATCTATTGATGTGCTTGTGATGTCATTCACTGTGTGGTTAATAATGTAATGAGCGACTGATCCTTTCTGTTTAACCCTTCTGGCATCGTGGTATTGAGTCTGTTCATATTGTCCTTTTTTCTTCTGTATTGTACGTTATCTCATTTTGCTTCCTCTGAAGCTACCATTTGTGGGTCGTTCATGTTGCTCATTTTTTGTACAGTTGAACTATTGGTTCATTTACTTTATTTCTTATGTTTGATAGCTTCTGTATTCTTTTATGTGATGCTGTACCGGTCTCTCTCCTACCTATTTTATTTTGTTACAATTTTGGCTAAATATTCCATTAACTAGTTCTGCATGATGGGTACAAATACACAACTGTGGCCAAAAGATTTGCATCACCTAAAATTCTAGGATTTTATTTTAATGATTAAATAATTTAGATCTTTTATTTAACATCATGTAGACACTATAAAACGATATCACAGAAGTCTCCAGGAAGCTATAATAGTAGTATATCATATATCATCACTATATAATAGTACTATTTAATGTTAGATTTTGAAATGTCGCATTTTTAAATTATACAGTTTTTCTCTTAAGTATATGGAAAACTACAAAGCGGTGTGTAATTCAATATGTTAACTTAACATTACTCAGCAGGTTTCATTCGAGTTAATTCTACAGGGTGATGCAATGCTGTATATATTTCTCTATTAATAGGGCTCTTGGCTGCCAGTCTGCCAGTCTCTCCCCACCCCGAGGCTTTCTAACACTTTGAAACACGCACCTCTGTGATCAGCTCCCTCTCTGTGTGTGGTGTGCTCTGCATTGCTAGATAGTTTTATCATTATTCTGTAGCAGTTTATTTTGCGAATGGGACGTTGACTGTCTCTTAAAGCACTGTGAGAATGATTGGGATGTCGCTGGCTATATTGTGGCTGCAGTTCTTAACAGACTGGGCTCAGTCGTGTGTGAATCGAGCTGCTGTGCTGGGAAGGGTCCTGTGCAACTGGAGCTTCTGTTTTTCACATGAGATAAACCAGAGGCCTGTCTTGCAGATGTTTCTGATCCCTCCACACTTACTTAAAAGGTACACAGCAAGCGCACCCCTGCTGTTACAGTGGGAGGCAAGCTGCTGTCCGCAACACAGGCAGGACAGTCTGTTCTGGAAAGAGACAGCGTGCTGCAGTCAATATCCTTTCCAAACGTACAGCTGTGGCTAAAGGTTTTGCAGCCCCCTATAGAATTAACTAATGTTGCTTTGGAAAGTTGAGTGAAACCTGCTGAATAATGTTAACATATTGAATTGCACACCGCTTTGGAGTCTTCCATACACTTAATGAAAAACTGACAAACTGAAAAATGTGACATTTCGAAATCTAACATGAAATACTACTGTGCAACTATAATGGCTTCCGGTAGACTTTTTTTTGCGATTATCATTTTGTAGTTTCTTTGATTACAAGATGTTAAATAAAAGATCTAAATTATGTTCCTATAGTCTTATTTTTTTTTTTTTAATTGTCTCAATTCTACAATTTCGAGGTGATGCAAAACATTTGCCCAGAGCGATACAGAGCCAATAAGTTGTCGAGGATCCTTGAGTTCTGTCTGTGGAATCAGACAGCGGTGAAACACTTTCAGAGGGAGGAGGTTAAGAAAGAGAAGCGACTCCTACAGTCGGGTGCTCGTTTCCTCTGGGAGCTGTCGGGAATCTCCGGAGCGTGTTTGGGATTAGGAGGCGAGCGCTGCGCCCCAGTTTGGGATTGAAGCCACCCCTCTGTTGTGTGCGGGAGCCTGCAGCAGTTAACCAGCTGGGAACCGAAAACAGTCATTATCCTTCCTGTGTCAGATTGATTCCAGGATGAAAGGCTCCACCTTGCCCTGTGGTGATCTGGGGATTAGCAGCGACCCTCCCCTGGGTGCTTTGGTCTTGCGAGCATTGCGGCTCTCAATCCACCCATTCTCCGAATACTACAGAAGGATGTGGGTCCTTCACACTCTGCATGAAATAGGAGAGAACTCTGAAAACTGTAGAGGACCGGATACCCTGTGTTCTTTTAAAATAAAAGAAAAAACGACTTACACAGGATGTAATTCAGATACATCGCATATATGTCTTCTTGTGAAATCACCCCCTAATTATGTCATTATAATAGATCACAAGACCAATAGATTCCTCCAAACTCAGCCAATTATTCCCCATGCAGTTCGCTCCAGGAAAGAGTGTTCCGGGACCTGGAGGTCTCATTATTCATGCAATCAGACTGGATCCAGGGCTCTCTATCTCTAATAGGGGAGCAGAGCCTCAGGGAGGGAGTGTTTGCATGTGGCCAGCATTAGTAGGCACAGAGTGTGCTTGGGTTGCAGGCTTGACTGCCCACCTGTGTCCAGTCAGGCAGAATGAACACTGGAGTACCAATCTGTCACAAATCATTTGCAAATTATCTTTTACAAAATGCGTTTTGATATGTTCTGATTTAGTTACAGATGCACAACAGATTTATTTTTGGGTTTGTTTTGCTGTTTTTTTTTATTTTATTTATTTAATTCCACGCAAGTTTGACAAACGCACGCAATTGGGTCTCGGATTCTGTAATGTTGTACTGGTCCCAGGGCGTGGGCGCGGACGTCATGGGGGGGGGCAGATGTTTGGCAGCTGTGGGACAATACTAATCCATGTCTTAGTTAGCAGTGCCAGGCTGTGGAGGGTCCTCATTTTAAGATGAAGAGAAGAAAAAAATAATAAGGCATGAATTGGATGTTGTTCAGCTATTCTTAAAATAAGACATTGATTGAAAATACAGACAGATGTTTCCAGCTCCCTTTACTCTCATGCGATCGTACCTGCGGCTGGAGCCGTACGTTTCTGATGCTCTGCCCTGTAAAGCTGCTCTGTTGGGAAAACCATTGAACCCCAACGAGGGTCCAGAAACTGGACATGCTTCTGGGGAGAATATTTTGGCTCCAGCTGTGAAGGATGAGCTGTTGTATTGAAAGCTTTGTACAGCAGGGCATCTTTATAGATCTCTGAGATTTTTAAAGCTAACTGGCATCCCTGCTTCCCTGCCTGCATAATTGCTTGCCTTATTAATTTGTTTACTTCATGCTTGGAAGATCGTTTTTTATTTTTTTTTTTAATTGCTGTCAGCTCAGTGGAACATTCTTGTAAGCGGAGTGTTTCTGGTCTGTTTGATTCCCTTCACAAACACTCTTTAAATACTCCGCTCTTGGGATCACCGTCGTCGGCACTGGGAGGTGAAACGTGTTCAGATGTGAATGTGTGTGAAAACGAACACGTGGTTTCTTGCACCTCCTTTTGAATTCTCCAGATAGGACACCTGCAGTACACTCTACAGCTCTGGCCAAACGTTTTGCATCAGGAACTCATTCCGCTTCATAAAGTCGAATTAAACCCTCTGAATAATGCGACGTTAACATATTGAATTGCACACCGCTCTGTAGTTTTCCATGTACTTAACTAAAAACTGACAAATCTAACATGAAATCTAATATGAAATACTGTACTACTAGTAAGGATTCCGGCAGACTTTTGCAATGTCATTTTGTAGTTTCTTTGATTACATGATGTTAAATAAAATATCTAAATTATGTTCATATTTCTATTTTAAATGATGTCTCAGTCCTAAAATTCCAGCTGATGCAGAACTTTTGGCCAGAGCTGTAATAGGATTACCTTTGGATGCACTTGTTTCTGTTACCGGTTTGACTTGCAGGCTGCTAGAGAGCTCTGAGGGATAAATCACTAGCAGAACATTCTGCGCACCTGCCAATTACTTGTGTGCCAATTTGGAGTCGCAGCAAACCAGTAATTTCCTCAGCCTTTAATAGATATTTCTTTTTAATGCCGTGATTTATTGTTGCCTTGCTTTGAAAGTCCCTGTTGAGAAAGGCTTGTAAGGACTCCAGCAGGAGCAGCTGATTTGAATCATGATCCTGCAGAGAAAACCAAACACAGAAAGGAACCCTGATCATCCAGCAAGCTAATCAAACCAACAGAAATATCACCAGAAAAAGCACCAGCGTGCGGACCTGAGCACCCTGTCCGAGAAGCAGAGTGGACAGACAGGTCAGAGCTGGACAGCACGAAGAATGGATGTTACCCATTGGACAGCACTAAGAGTGGGTGTTACCCATTGGACAGCACTAAGAATGGGGGTTACCCATTGGACAGCACTAAGAGTGGGGGTTACCCATTGGACTGTACTAAGAGTGGGGGTTACCCATTGGACTGTACTAAGTGTGGGGGTTACCGATTGGACTGTACTAAGTGTGGGGGTTACCTATTCTAACAGTGAGCACCACATCCCATCTTGTGAGTTTTTGCTGATTAACGCTGAATTCTTCTTATTGACCAACGCAAGTATCACGTGTGAACGCAACACAGTATCAAGAAGCTCAGACCATTTCACACACTCAGCACAGCCACCTGCCAGGGGACTGCTGAACAGTCCCAGCCGTTTCTCTGGCTTCACTCACCTTATAGAATCTTTCCAGTCGAAGCCTCCTGTTAGGCTTTGGCTAAAGGAGAGCCCAGGTTATGAATAATACAAATTCTGATGATTTTATATTCGCTGGGGTCCAGGGCTTTGGAGCTACTCTGTTCAGCTTCCAGGCAAACTCTTCAGCTGAGACTATAGGAACATAATTTACATATTTTATTTAACATCATGTAATCATAGAATTTATATTTCAAAAGTCTCCTGGAAGCCGTAATATTAGTACAGTTGTATTTCATGTAAGATTTCGAAATGTCCGTTTTTCCAATGTTTGTCAGTTTTTACATGAAGTATCTAGAAGACTACTAAGCGGTGTGTAATTCAATATGTTAGCGTCACATTATTCAGCAGGATGTGAACAGCTCCTAATGCTGCGCACTGGGTTTCTGTTGAAGGTAATTGGATGGTAGAGAAGGTAAGCAATAGTAAAGCACAGCCACACTCCACCAATTACCAGAATCTGAATTTCCAAATTATGGGACGGCTCCCACTGATCTGCCTGTTTTGCTTTTGCAAATCCCGGTAATTCACTCGTTGTGATTTGTTGCCATCACAATGCTTTACTCATGAAGACACAATGACATCACAATGCTTTACTCATGAAGACACAATGACATCACAATGCTTTACTCATGAAGACACAATGACATCACAATGCTTTACTCATGAAGACACAATGACATCACAATGCTTTACTCATGAAGACACAATGACATCACAATGCTTTACTCATGAAGACACAATGACATCACAATGCTTTACTCATGAAGACACAATGACATCACAATGCTTTTCTACTGAAGACACAATGACATCACAATGCTTTTCTACTGAAGACACAATGACATCACAATGCTTTTCTCCTGAAGACACAATGACATCACAATGCTTTACTCATGAAGACACAATGACATCACAATGCTTTACTCATGAAGACACAATGACATCACAATGCTTTTCTACTGAAGACACAATGACATCACAATGCTTTACTCATGAAGACACAATGACATCACAATGCTTTTCTCCTGAAGACACAATGACATCACAATGCTTTACTCATGAAGACACAATGACATCACAATGCTTTTCTCCTGAAGACACAATGACATCACAATGCTTTACTCATGAAGACACAATGACATCACAATGCTTTTCTCCTGAAGACACAATGACACAAGCTGTGTGTTCACGAGCTGACTCCGTACAACAGCAGCGATCTCTATAGCCACCTTCAGGAAATAATGTTAACTATGCCTGCTTTTACTGTTAGACTCAAAAGACAACACTTTGATTGCTAACTTACTGTCTTGATTTGTGTTGAACCCATTTTTACCTGGGTTCCCAACATGAAACAAATAGAGGTTTGTTCATTTTGCCTTCTCTTTGCGAATCAATGGTACATTGCTGTAAACTGTGCTGAGGTTGAACCAAATCATTTCCTGAAACGTCCCAATTACTGAAAGTATCAAAACCTCAAACCACAGGAATTCTAATATCTCCAGTTATTATCTAACCACCCGAAAATAAAACCCATGAAATAAACAGAAAAACGGTTTCGGCAGCCTGCTGTCGGCCCCAGCCTGCCTCGTCCCTGTTCTCCAGCACAGCCTGCCTCGTCCCTGCTCTCCAGCACAGCCTGCCTCGTCCCTGCTCTCCAGCCCTGCTGAGGCTCAGACAATGAGTCCAGTGTGTGCCGCCACACTGCAAACCTTCATCTTTAATGTAGAGTCCTGCATGCTGAGGCCGCGGGCTTGTCTGCTCATCTGCCTTTGAAGACAGCGGTCTGGTAGGAATTAACCCTGCTCATGCAACCGAGCATGAAATCGCGTTTCAGTGTAATAATGATTCTCAATTAAAGAGTTCCTACAAAATCTGACCAAAGCAGTACTGGATGTGAAAAAACAAAAATCTAACGTATATATTCAAGCCAGCTGATCATCTCTCTCTTTCTCCAGGGGGTGTGCAAGCTGCCAGATGATGATGAGGGCTCGGATTGCCTCCACCGCAGGATTGATATTAGGTACAGGGTGTCGGCTTGCTCATTCTTCTGTAGTGTTTAACCCAGTGTTTTACATCACAGGGGTATTAGAAATGGTACAAACGATTACATTAAATATTGAATGTATTTATTTTTTGCAAGAAATGCATCTACTCGGGCTGCTTGTAGAATGGCGTTTGTAATTCTAATGTGTTTGTGCTCTTTCAGATTGATCCCCAAGGATCAGTATTACTGCGGCGTTCTGTACTTCACTGGCAGCGACATCTTCAACAAGAACATGCGGACCCACGCCTTGGAGAAGGGCTTCACTCTGAATGAGTACACCATCCGCCCGCTGGGGGTCACCGGTCAGTGCAGGGGCCCAGGGCGCTTCATTTTTTCAAAAAAAAACTCTGACATAGAAACAGGAACAGTTGCTTGTGTATCATGACCTCTACATACATCCCTGTTTCATCAGGCTCAATATCTTAAATCAGGTTGAGCATGCCTGCACCCACATTGCAAACCAGTCTGAAAGCTGCCAGCTCATGGTTGTGATTAGGGTGGCAGGCAGCGCTGGCCCAGCCCAGCAGAGTAGAGCAGTGTGCAGCCCGGTATTAATTATCAGGAGCTGGCAGGGAGTAGAATTAAGGGGCTCCATGGTGCCAGCCCTATAAACTCACAATAAGGGCAATTAGACCGGTTTTACCTGGGGAAAATGGACTTTCCTGTAATAGCTAAAGGAGCTTTTTAAAAGAGCGCATGTTTGTGGCTCCTGCGCTTGGTTTATGGTGTCACGGGAGGCTTTTATCTGGGGCTCTAATGGCTGGCAGACTCTTTATAACGAATCTAGGAAATGGAAAATTGCAGAGAGGGCAGCTGGCATTCCCAGTCATTACAGCATTCTTCATCCCCGGGATAATGACAGGTAGGAAATCATGGGAAATAATGATTTGAAAAGTTTCCAATGGTGTTTTAAAGCTGTCGTCTCGAGGGACCAGTGAAAATAACTCCTCTCTTGCCCAGTACTGGAGATAAAAAGACCGGAGTGTCACTGCTGTGTTCGGGAGTGTTACGAGAAAGGATTTATTTTTTTATTTCTAGATAGCAATTCTTACTGTGCCTTTGACAGCTATGGCCAAAGATGTAGCATTACCCTCTAGAATGAACTGATTCTGCTTCATGAAGTCGAATGAAAGCTGCTGAATAATAATGTGACTAACATATTGAATTCCACTCTGCTTTGGAGTTTCCCACACACTTAACGATGTTCAGAGCGGGTCGTGCAGTGCAGGGTTCATCTGCTCTCCTTTGTGACGACAGGTGTGGCAGGCGAGCCTCTCCCAGTGGACAGCGAGCAGGACATCTTCGAGTACATCGAGTGGCGATACCGTGAGCCTAAAGACCGCAGCGAGTGATCGTCCAGCAGCGTCCAGCCACCACTGACCAAGAAACAAAGTGGGGTGTGGGAGGATTGCATTGCTGGGGGGGGTAGAGTGTGTGGGGGGGGGGGTAGTGTGGGGGGTACAGAGTGTGAGGGGGGTGAGGGGGGTGAGGGGGGGGTTTGGGTGTGTGGGGTTTAGGCTTAGCATCAAGAGTGTTGATTTCTGCACAACTCAAATTTCTCTTGAACAATAATCCATCGTACTCGTCTCTAATTAAAGCCTTAGGAAGTTCTTGATATTTTATCATTTTTAAATGTTAATAAGCAGTCTGTGGTGCTGCCTTCTGGTTACGAGTCTTCGAGCAGTGTGGGAGCGCCAGGTACTATGCGGTATATACACACAGGCCCCCTGCTGGCTGATTACTGTAATTACACTGCTGTTGTAGAAGAGTTACATTGCGTTTTCATTATCACCCAGCTGAGATTGAGTTATATTAACATGAATTACAAAGCCATGTGACTCCCAGCCTAACCATTGAATCAAGATTGCTGAACTTATTTATTTAACACGTTAGACCAGGAAGAAAGAAAGGGCAGTGATGATTTAGGAGCCCTTCTCGTGCTCAGAGCTGGCCTCTTTCCTCTCAGCCATGTCTCTGTTCTTCTCCACGCTGAGTAAGATACAGGCAGGAAGACTGTGTTAGTCGAGGGGGAACCCCAATAAAAGGCCATCACCACACAGCGCGTTTGTGTCATTGTTTTATTGAAAAATAAGAATTTAAATACAAATGTACACATTAAAAACCACCTTGATCTGTGAAAAGGGAAGGGCCCGGGTACGAAGGGTTGGGCAATTTGAAAACTTCACGTCAAAGTGACTCGGACTGCAGTTACGTCATCAGAAGCCATTCAAGGCTATTTGTTTTCCTGTTGCTTTAATCAGCAACATCTTTACTCCATTGTTGCTGTTTTATGTTTATTTCAATATTAAAAAAGGCACATTTTAAAATGTGTAAAGTGGTTAATAGTGTTACAATGACAGCGTCTGTTTTCTATGTAGTGTTACTTGACATTCTGAAGCCAGGAAAGGTAAGGTTGTAATAATAGAATGCGAGGCTCCCTTCAGCTCTGTCTACCATGCCAGCCTGATTCTCCATCACAGCGCTTTTCAACTGGGCGGTTCAGCAGCTGCTGTGAATCAGGAGCCATTTCAACTGGGGGGGGGGGGGGGCAGCCGAGAAACAGGAGCCCGGTCCGACGGAAACAGGGCTGCAGTGAACGCTGCCTGTCTGGAATGGTGCATTTTCACACACTGTACAAGAGAGAGTGGTGAAGCCACGGTCCCTGCCTGTGGTGCTGAACAGACCACGCCCCCTCCTGGAGTAAGAGTAGGTTCACTCGGTGCTGCTGGGAATGTTTGAAGCAGATCCGCAGGACAGCACTGAGTGGGGGAAACACGAGTACAGAGCAGAGGCCAAGACTCACAAAAAATCAAGTGTGTCCACGGTGGGCGCTGTGCAGCATACTATGTCTTCTAGACAGAAATGTGACTAGCTGAACAGCACCAGCCTTTGGAAATGCAGCTTGTATGTCAGTCATTAAAAGCCATTTGGTACAATCGCCTATCTACTGTTGAAAAATATAAAAGGTACTGAAATATTATTATTATCTTAGCAGACGCCCTTATCCAGGGCGACTTACAATTGTTATAATTATATCACATTATTTTTTTACATACAATTACCCATTTATACAGTTGGGTTTTTACTGGAGCAATCTAGGTAAAGTACCTTGCTTAAGGGTACAGCAGCAGTGTCCCCCACCTGGGATTGAACCCACGACCCTCCGGTCAAGAGTCCAGAGACCTAACCACTACTCCATGCTGCTGTCTACCAAAACACATCACAGTGAACCGAGAAACCAGGAATCCTGTGCACTCAAAATTGAAATCTAATGCTACAACTCATGGATATTAAAAAGATACACACACACACAATTTTATTAATTTATATATATATATATATATATGAGTGAGAAAAAAAAGTGACAATTGTGAAATAAAATAATAAAAAAAACACATTCCACTTTAAAATAAGTGTTTGTTCCTGATTTTGAAATCAGTAACTTCAGGAATCCACGGCCTCAAGTTCATACAGGTGGTTTGTCCCCGGTCTTAATCCCGCTGCTCAGTGCCGTCGCTTCCTGTTTGGCCTCTTGGCGCCGCTGTTGCCCTGTCCTGCGGGCCCCTCTAGGGGGCGCTGGCAGACGCGCAGACGGGACTTGCGGCTCTCCTCACCCTTGTTTTGGGGGCGACAGGTGAGCCCGGCTGTGCAGTCGCAGCGTTGGAAGAGCTCGCGACCCATGGGGGTCTCCTTGCGCCCCCGTTTTGAACACACCTCCCCCTCCTGTGGCATGGGCTTGCAGATCTTCTCCCAGAAGTGACGAGCGCAGCACAAGCCAACTGCGCAGTCCGAGGTGCGCAAACAAGACTCCCCCTCCAGCCCTGCAACACAGAGAGGGGAGGATTAAACACAGCGAGGTTAAACACTGTCCTGAGGGGGCTCCCGAGTGGCGCATCCGGTAGAGGTGCTCCGCGTGGAGTGCAGGATGCACCCTATAGCCTGGAGGTCACCGGTTCGAATCCAGGCTATTCCGGGGGGGCTTAGGCTGTCCTGAAACACAGAGAGGGCAGGGTTCAACAGACAGGTCAGAGGCATCCACAGTGAGGTTAAAGACTGTCCTAAAACACAGAGAGGGCAGGGTTCAACAGAGACAGCTCAGAGACGTCGACAGCGAGGTTAAAGACTGTCCTAAAACACAGAGAGGGCAGGGTTCAATACTGTCCTGAAACACAGAGAGGGCTGGGTTCAACAGAGACAGGTCAGAGGCGTCCTCAGTGAGGTTAAAGACTGTCCTAAAACACAGAGAGGGCAGGGTTCAACAGAGACAGCTCAGAGACGTCGACAGCGAGGTTAAAGACTGTCCTAAAACACAGAGAGGGCAGGGTTCAATACTGTCCTGAAACACAGAGAGGGCTGGGTTCAACAGAGACAGGTCAGAGGCGTCCTCAGTGAGGTTAAAGACTGTCCTGAAACACAGAGAGGGCAGGGTTCAACAGAGACAGGTCAGAGGCGTCCTCAGTGAGGTTAAAGACTGTCCTGAAACACAGAGAGGGCAGGGTTCAACAGAGACAGGTCAGAGGCGTCCACAGCGAGGTTAAAGACTGTCCTGGCTGGGGCTGGACTGCCTGTGAGCAGCAGCAGAATGAGATCAGTGTCAGAGTTTGAAACTTGAATCTCATGACACCGTTTTCCATTGGAATGCAAAGGCTACAGAATTGCTTAAACATGCTTCTTTTAATACAGGAGTGCACTCCAGTGCTCACAGCTAAGCTACTGGTTGAACACGGGTCCAGTCCCTTCTAGGCTGCAGCCCTGTGCTGTTACTGATGAGCTTCAGCTGCTTACATTGGTCCCTGTAATCAAGGCAGTTACAGGAAGAAGAAAAACAGCTCATTTAATATGTACTCTTGTTAAAATGACACCTCATAAGTTTTGTGGTGGTGTTTAATTTACAAGGAGACGGCGACAGCCAGGTAGTTGAAAGGGGTCTCTGTGCAGCACTGTTACTGTTCCCTGGGGCTGCATGTTTTTAGGTGGTTGGTTCCTCCCCAAACATGTTATTTCAAGCGAGGAAATTATAGGTCTGGGGGCGATTGGCTCAGAAAAGGGTTGCTTTAGAAACCATTATGGTCTGCCTCAGGGACCACAGCCATTTTTGCGGTTTTATCTGCGAGCAGCCACAAGAATCTGGGTCTTCAGTCTTTTAGCGGTTCGTACTGGATGCTGTCAGAGTGCCATAGGCTCAGTCAGGGGGGGCCGTGAAGTGAGAACACACAAGAACGCTGTTGAGCAGCGGCACAGAGCATGCATACTGCCTTCAGAAAACATGTGAGCTACTAATGCAACTCAACAGAATACCTGCTGCGTGAAATATTAGCATTTAGAGCCTTATCGATGACGACCCTGGTGATGACCAAACCCTTCACTCATTTAAAACATGCTTTAAATCACGATCAAGTGCAAGCAATACACAATAAATCATAATGATTGATCGATTCAGCAGTCCCGCTGGTTCACGTGGTTTAGAAATTAAACAAATCTCGGTCCACCTATATAATCACGCAGCGCGCCTCGCCAGAGATCTGCCCGCTGTGGAGCTGGATGGGGGTTCGTTTGCTGGATCAAAGGAGTCTCTGAATGTGTATGAAGCACGTTCGCAGGCTCTGGTCAGATAGTTCATCCCGGAGCGATGCATGCTGGTCAGCGTGGGACAGTGCACTCCACAGATGCAATTTTGATACAGGTATCAGATTTTGACCAGGTAGTAGATTTTGACAAGGTTGCAAAATCTGATTAAGTAGCAAAAGTTGACGTAACATCGGAGATCAGTGGCTACTTGTGTCCTCCATTCGATGTGCTTTTAAGAACAGGCCTATAAATCCGAAATCAGACATTGAGGTATCTGTGCTGCTGCAGTAATTGCACGTCACATAAGACCGGTTTCCCGAAGGGCAAAAGTGCATCACTGGACCGCCTGGCCGAGAGGGACATTGCTGCGCCCTCTGCTGGCTGCGGTCTGGATTGGAGGAGAATAATCTAAACAGCATTACAGAATCCAGGGCAACAATGACGGAGCTGCACTTACCTGTGTATCTCATTTAATAAAACAATTGAAAAAGAAATTCATTTTGTGTTTTATTTCTAAAACACTAAGCGTACAACCAAGTTCATACTTGCTCTAAAGAATAACAGGAGGAAGAAAAACACGATGCGCGTAATTAACTGGTAGGTATGCGAATAGCTCATACACTCAGTATTAAATCAAAATCTGTTTTGACATTCCTAAATTCAGCACTGACCAAAATAAGAACCTTGTGCTGCAAAAACAAATATGTAAAAAAAAAAAAACGGTAACCCTCCCGGCTCCAGAACCACAAACTGCAGACTGTAATTACCAGCCAATTACGATCCCATCTCCCTGCTAACAATATACCTTCCTGGCTGCTCAGCACATTTCTCGCATGTCGGCTCGGTTTGGCGGCTGGCGGTTTGTGTCCAATGATATCGTTGTCTTCCAGAGCAGAGCGCCACAGGCAGGGGTTTATTTCTCAGTGTTTGTTTTTCCCTCCCGCTTTGTCCCGGATTCGCACTGTCGCCGCTTGTCAGTGCTGGGGGGGGGGGGGGGGGGGGGGGGGGTCTGGCCTTACCTTTGATGTTGGGCTGCTTTTTGGGTTTGCTTTCCTGGATATGGTGTCCGCTTTTCCCACGCGTCACGGGCGAGACCAGCCCGGTCGTCACGCCACCCTCGTCAGGCTGCGCGCACACGTCTGGAACAAACCACGAGAATAAAACAAAACGCTCGCAATGCTAAACTACAGCTGTGGCCAAAGGTTTTGCATCACCCTAAATGAACTCATTTTGCTTCATAAAGTCGAATGAAACCCACAGAATAATGTGACGCTAACATATTGAATTGCATTCCGCTTTATAGTTTTTCCATATACTTAACCAAAAACTGACAAATTAAGAATGTAACATTTCTAAATCGAACATTAAATAGTGTACTGCTGTAAAGCTTCCGGTAGACTTTTGCGATATCAGTTTGTACTTTCTTTTGATTGCATTGTGTTAAATAAAATATCAAAATGATGTTCACATAGCCTGTTTATTTTTAATCATATCTGGACAGGGCTGTAGATTCTGCATTCGCTTTTTGGTGCTCTAATGGTGATGCATTTGTGGTGATACAGTGAGAAAATCTATGGGAACATGCAATGCTTTCTGCAGGCATGCGTCTGTCTGCGTCTGGACATGTGAAGGTTGTCTTTCTTTCTGCTGTCCCTAAAGGGTGAAGAGCGCAGAGCTGCCGCGATGAAAATCTGTGAGTTTCACACCTTATGCTCCTGTAGGAAGAACCGTGAAGACAGGTGTCAGCCTTGCAAAGCCTTGATTCCTGCCAGCCAGGTAGTATCAGCCAAACTTTATAACTGCAGACATAGTAGTCTACCGTGTCGTTACATTTATATTTATGTGTGTGTGTGTGTGTGTGTGTGTGTGTGTGTGTTTCCAGTAACTAAAGTCCTTGACAAAAATTATATGTTGATAAAGTATATAAACGGTATGCAAGTTAAGGCTTGTTTGAAAATGTTAACATATTAATAACACATGCAAATACAAAGTTGCTAAAAATGAGTACAGATTGCATTAGAATATAATAGATTGCACCCGGCAGGAAGCCCCCACCTCGGCATCACAATACTGCATATGACAAATTCCGGCTTGTGAGGCTGGATTTAGAAAATAATAATATAGATGGCTGGCTAAGCATTGTATCCTACGTGATAAGGCAGTGGGCATTAGCCCCGCCCCCTACCGTTGATGCAGAGAGTCCCTGGACAGCACGTAGCATTGCGCGGGCAGCGCCGGCGGAGCGGCCGGCACGCGGCACAAACAGACTCTCCGGCGCGTGTGTTCTGGCAGAACTTCGTGGACTCGCAGTCGCTGTCCGTCATGCAGCGGTCCAGCTGCTGTAGAATAAGACTGGTTTAGAATCAGAACATCGGAACCACAAGCCCTGAACCTCGGGGCATGGAAACAGAACATGCAAAAACTATCACTGCAAGTACTAAACGATAGTGAGGCTGGTATCCAAATAAAACCAGAACACCTGAAGGGTAAGTCAGCTTAGACTCCTATCAGGGAAGCACGCGGCTCCAGATCCCGCAGCGAGCGCGACTGAAACCTTCAGTGAGACTCGCGGTGCTGCATGGATGAGCACACCGTCAATCACTGCCATCAGGGACACCTCGTGCGGAGGGAGGGGGCACGAAAGCGCTTTGTTTCCCCCAACATGAAGTCCCGAGGGGAGTCTGAAATTTCAGAACCCTTGCTTTCCAAATGTCTTGGTAATCTGAACAGAGAAATCAACCGCTCTGCAAAAACAGAAACAAAGGTTTGCATTTTAATAAGCGGTGACTGGCAGATGCGGCGCCACCCTGCTATCGCGTTACTGCCGCGCTCGAGTGTCTGAGTGGGAGGTTTGGTTTGTGTTTCTGCGAAGGCGATGGTGTCGGTGTTAAATGCGATACCTGGCCTGACAGTTACAATTGCAGGAATGCAAACCAAGAATAGAAGATTGTCTTCCGGGATACCACGAGATGTATTAAATAGGCAGATTGAGAGTGTGTGTGCGCGCATGCGCATGCGTGGCTAATGCACCTTGTGTTACCTTTCATTTTAGAATGTTATTAAGCCTCGGAGACCCGTTCTGCTGAGTACAGCCCGTCTCAATGCGGCTGAACTCCACTGAACCCTTTACTAACCTCAGCCTGGCTCAGCGCGTCGGACCGGGAGTCTGCGCTACACGGGTAGTGCGGGTTTAAGATCTCTCCATTCGGAGAAGTCGGGTGCTGACACGGCGTGATATGACGTCTCGAGTCCCACAACATTTCAACCGATCTGGAGTACTGCGCCCGTGTGGAGTTACTCACAGAGATCGATTATTTCCAGTTTTTAAACTTGCGACAAGTGGTTACATTTTATTTTATTATTATTTTTAAAATAGAAGATTCGTTTTGACACACAAACTGTGTAGAAAGTTTTCACGAAGACCAAACCTTAATGGTATTCATCATATTTTAAAAGGAAAATCTCGAAAGAACACAATTAAAAAAAAAAAAATGTTTTTGAAGTGGTCTGATTCGGGTAGCTTATGATGAATGCCATATAATAGACTATGGAACTAAACATATATGGAGATTTTGTCACATGAAGATTAGCGATACCGTTGAATTATCTTTTTTGCGAGCATTAGATAGAAAGATAGATAGATAGATAGATAGATAGATAGTACAGTATGCTATCAGACACATGATTATTTTCACTCTACGCAATATCAGAGCGGCCGGAAAACCCCGTGTTGATGAAACCGCGGTCGTTCTGCATAAAAGTTATAACATTATGGTTTGAATGAGCCGGTGAGGGGGAGTTTGTGAACCCGCTTTATAGAACACGAACACAGCAGCCAGTTCTTTTAACCTTTGACCAGCTTTACTCGGGGGCAGGTGTACTTTATTTCAAAAAGAATATTATTTATAATTACTAATACTATTCATAATTACTGTGGCAATTTTAAGGGACCTTCGATAATGAGTGTGTGTAAAATGCCGGTATACTGCATGCTGGACAGTACAGATTATTATGAATGCGATTCTCGTAGCGCCTCATCTCTTGTTAAATATATTTGGGTTAAAAACTAAAACTGACGACTTCAAACCTCTCTCGATAACAAATGTCGGCACAGATCTGATGTGTTTGTAAAAGAAGAGTAAGAAACGTCAGCGGTAGCTACCACGACAGGCGTCCTCCTCCCCAGGTAACCCACGTGATTCTAGACCTGACCCCCAGCGTTCTGTCCCGGGTCTTACCGTCTCGGTCCTCAGGTCCACCTCAGCAGATCCCCGGATGGTGTTGTAATCCAGGACGAGAGAATGGACACAAGAGCACAGGACGGACAGCAGCAACACCCCCCCCAACCCCATCTTTAAAACACAAAACCAAAAAAAAAACAAAGTATAAGGTGCTCTATTTTTTAAAAAAAGAACCCGTTGATACGATTAAACGATTTTAGATGAATGATAATACTTGTTTTTTATTTTCTAAAATATGTATTCCTCTCTCTCTGAAACGCCGTTTCTACTTCAAAGCGAAGAACGGTCCTCCAGCTGGGAAGACAAGCCTGTTTGTTACAGTCTGTTCTCAAGGACTCGTATTTATACCCCAGACCTTACGACTCCATCCCCTCCTTCTTCTGACGTCGAGACCCCCCCCCCCCGACACGGAGCCCGCGCAGCCTTCACACGAAGTGCAATCATTTACCGTCTATACATTCCTCCTAACCCACTGATAAAGTACCACAGCCCGGTCCGGTGAATCGGGGTCGCTCCTCGGACTGATTCTCTCATCATCTTCTTTGAAGAGGGATGCAGGCAGAGTTCAAAATCTGGTGAACATCTCTCGAGGATGTGTGAGGCTGGGAGCCGACTGTCCTAATGGCCTGCCTCCCCTCGAACCGCACGCCGCGGTACGGATACTCGCGTAGCAGCACTGCGCCTGCGCTGGAATCCGCCCTGCAGCGCAATCTCCACAGTCACTTTGCTATTTCTGCACCGAACCTGCCAAAGCAGATTAATAACAGCGCAATACAATCAGGAGCCCCGGGGGCGCACAGCACAGGAGGAGATGCTGTAGAGATGCATACAATACTAAAAGAGATCCATGTAAAGACCCTGAAGGGAAGCGCCACCCTGCACTCAAATAACACCGCTCTGTTACTTTCCACGCCTTACCTCCTTTACCTGCTCCAGGTACGTGCAAAATCCTCCTGACGACCGCAAGCTCTGCAGCCTTTATCTAACCACAGAGCACCAATTCATGACTTCTACTGTAAACCCCATTTCAATCATGTTAACAGTAAACCCTATGGGACAGTCTCTTTATTCTGACATGTAGACCCTAATCAGAAAGATTGGGTGCTAAATTAATACAATACTGATGGCACCTGTACAGATACCATTGCGTCATTAAAACATTGTGACGTCACCCTTGGAGTTCTTTTTTTTTTCTGGGACCATGTGCAACAAGAATAAACATTCATGATTAAAACCTGCGATGCATCGCACCCAAGTTAGCTACAGCTAATTTACATGGATAGTCCCACAAACTAACTACAAATACAATGATAACAATAAAATTCAATAAAAAAATACTAAAATAAAAATACAATTAGAAATAACAATGAAAAACAATAAAAGCAAGTCGGCAAATGGAGAGGGGGGCTAGACATGGTCAGGAAGCTGGTCCTGTTGCAACCATTTTCTCAGTTCTGTTAAAAAGCTCTGCTAGTCTGATGTGTTTTTCATGAAGTTTGATAGCTCATTCCAGAGCATGCACCCTTGATTGAGAAAGCAGTGCAAACTCAGTGCGACGGCGAGACACTATCCAGTCTCCTCTAGTGCTTGATCGAGTGACTCGAACAGCTTTTACCGAGTAGGGCTGAACAAATTCCCTTAGGGGCGGAGAGGCCAGTTTATGTGAGACTTAAAAATCAGACATGCATTAGATTGATCAATACTGCTTATGTTCTCACTAGAAGTGGCTGCGTGGCTGAAGAGAAGGGGAGTGCGGACAGATAGATTGTTGATTAACGAATCCACAGAAAACTGTCGATCCAACAAAACCAGTCAGAGCAATTGGACAGAAAAGCGGAAAATCATTTCAACAATTCCTTAATTTTAGCATTAGACACTTTACACGTAACACTTGGAAAAAGGCTTGCGATTTCAGTTCAGCATTGCATTTTGTTTGCAAAACGTGGAAACAAAATGAATCTAATTACCAAATGCACAGTCCATTGGATCTCATTATCGCACAAGAATCAATTAGGAAGACATTTTAAGTAACATAATAAACTCAAAGTGTTGAATCGGTAAGAACATAAATCTACAGT
Organism: Acipenser ruthenus; assembly: GCF_902713425.1. Classification (NCBI taxonomy): domain Eukaryota; kingdom Metazoa; phylum Chordata; class Actinopteri; order Acipenseriformes; family Acipenseridae; genus Acipenser; species Acipenser ruthenus. The sequence continues at coordinate 437,983 of NC_081225.1, read as the reverse complement.
TCCTCCTGCCTAACGGCGCTCGAAATAGAGATTTCTTTTTTCAACTCTTATTTGTTTATCCCTTACTTTTAAACACGGGCAGTTCCAACAACCGAAAGTTCCTTTCGACTTAATCCTAAAGCAAAACACAGCGAGGAAAGGAGTGATTATCCACACCCGTTAACGAGGAAGGAGAATCACCACGTTAACAAGGGGAATGCATTCAGTCAGACCAGACTCGGGCTTGCTTATCTGAGCTCTGAGAGAATCGCAGTTTAGAACTCCCTCATGTGATCAGTAAACACGCCCCCCCCCCGTACCCCCCCGTATGTACCTAATGTAAAGGTGCAGAATGCGATCATCAATATAACAGAGTCTCTGGCAGCGATCCAGGGAGCTGTGGCGCACACTCGACCGCGTTTAAAGACAGAACCAATTATCCCTCTTTGTTGTTAAACATGAAACATTACAGAAAGCGGTTCCTCTTTTAAATTACAGGTACAAGCGTTACATCCGATTGCGCTCTCAGCTGTCTTTTAATGCATTCTAATGATTTACAACTTCAATCATAGACCGCTGGATTAAAAGAAGCCTCCGCTTCACCCACTCAATAGGAAATGTTATTTAGGGGCTTAATCGTGTTTATACAACACCGGTCACAAGAAGACATATCCCGAGCTCGACTTCATTAGCAGGGCTCTGGCGAGAGATCAGAAGAGCGCACGCCAGGAAGATGAAACGCAACATCTTCAAACACCAGAGCGAACACGGGAACGTTTCCATTAAACAAGACGCGCCCCCTGCGTGTGCAGCGTCCACCCAGGATATGCTTTTTTTTAAGTTTTCTTCTAATAAATCTACCGTATTATTCTCAATTTCGATCTCCAATTTTCTTCACCTGTAAAACAAACTTCAAATGCCAGGAAATACGAATGGGCCGGCGGCCAGCGTCATCTTGGGAACCGGAATTTGAAAGGTTTCTTCAGTTACCCAACAGGTCTTAAAAAGCAGACACGTTTTTACCGAAAATCGATTCATTATTTATATATATATATATAAAGTATTGCTGCAAGAACCCTAGTGTAACTGATTGCGTGTGCCCAGATGAATTCTGAAGAGGGATCCCTCGTGTGGCCAGACTGCAGTAGTGCAAGTGGAGTTCACCTGGAACGAAGTGAAACACTAAGGGTCAGATGTACGAAGATGGGATTCGTCGCAGTGCGCATTTTCGTTATGCCAATTCACAAAGTGCACATTTTGTTGTACGTAGTAAGAAAACATATGTTAATGAAGAGAGCCGCAAAATATTAATTTAAATATTATTTGCGTCATCTTAGCGAAATCTTTAGCGAGAGGTGATCTATTGGTTTGTCGACATGAGGTGTCGGGTTTAAAAACAATAACATCTCGCACATACATTTACAGTTCTCGATGTATTTTAAATATAAACCATTGCGCTGAAACAACACTAATGTGTTTTGGGTACGCTACACATTACATTATGTACAGATATAAATCTGTACAGTAGACCTATAGTAAAATCAAATGAATAAATATCTAGCGCACTTTATTGTACTTTAGCCTACTGCTAACACAAAATAAATCACGCTGCTGCATTGTACACATTGGCAAAATATTATTTTGAATTTAAACTAAAGTTTTATTATTATTATTTATTATTATTATTATTATTATTATTAATAAACTTGGTATACTTAGTAGCCTAGACAATTAACACACAATAGATCCTGGTCCTCTACAGACACTCGGAAGGAGCTGGAGGGGTTAGCGGCACGTGTGTGCAGTCTGTTGCTCCCAACACGCTGGGGAAGCCAGAAAGGTCACAGGCATTTGTTTTCACGGCTTGTAAGTACACCCCGACTTTAAAATTAGGTACTTTGGTGTTCGTCTAAAAAATGCATTGAGCACAACTGGCAACACACGAGAAAAAACGTTAAGGTAAATGCCAGCAACAATTTTGACTGTTTAAAACGTGTTTTCAGAAGTCCTTAAATGGATGCAATTGTAGAACATCCCATTACAGTATTTTTGAACCCTCATCTCCACCTTGTTTTTGCGAATTTCTGCAGGAACGCCCAGAATTACATATTCATTTATGGCTAAATCGCAAATAAGAACTGTGGCTGCAAAGCATTCGTTAAAATGATGCTAACAGCATGCGTTTGTTTAGTAACTTTCACGCTTGTGAGGGTCTGGAACCAACTCCCCAGTAATGTTGTTGAAGCTGACACCCTGGGATCCTTCAAGAAGCTGCTTGATGAGATTCTGGGATCAATAAGCTACTAACAACCAAACGAGCAAGATGGGCTGAATGGCCTCCTCTCGTTTGTAAACTTTCTTATGTTCTTAACATCGACACAATACAGATACAAAACAAGATGCTTAAGAAAACATTTTCCAGTTCTGCATTTTTTTACTTCTGTAATTCACAAGAGACAAAACAGTGAAAAGAAGCGATAGAACATTTTCAACAAAAACAGCAATTGCTCATGATACAGCACACGTGATACAGCACACACAGACCCGACACTGAAATTACAACCGAGACGCTGTCGTGGTGCTCGGAGAGAAACCCAATAGCATAGCACTCCTAATTATGCAGAATCGCTTCTTTTGTTACACATGATTATTTGTTATTGATTAAAACCTTCATCCACCCTCTACCCGATACCTCGACAGTGGCAGCCTATTGCATTAGCGCGCTCCAGATCCCAGCCCTCCACTGAGCCACAGCCCACGGAAACCCTTTCCTAAGATCCTCTAGCGGGATTCCTACATACAGAAATACTACATTCCTGTGGTTTCATAAATATCACAATATACACAACAATTCAATTCATAATTAATACAAGCTGGCGTGTCTTCTACAACACGCTCGCTGAATTTAGTCAAGGCTATGCCGTTAACGTCACAGCAGCAATTCCTACCGTTAAAAGTAGTATACTATATTAACAATGGACCAATTGTAGCGATTTTCAGCAGTGAGTTTTGCCACACACCGAGACGACGTCGATTCAGCACGTTTCACAGTTGACCTGTTAATGGGACAACACTGCCCCCTTGTGGTCAGACTTTTGCAATGCAAGTTTTATTTTCTAGGTTTCCTCGGAATTGCAGTCAACCACCATCTATAACAGGGCTTCTCAACCCCGGTCCTGTCTGCTGGTTTTCATTCCAGCTCAATTACTTAACTAGACCCTTAATTGTACTGACAATGTGCTTAAACCTTTTTACTTGTGTTCAGCTCTTAAACAGTTGAAGATTTCAAGTTAGCTATATCATTTTATAAATAACTTGAAATGCAAATGTTTAAGAGCGGAAAACAAGTGAAAAGGTTTAATTAAGCAAATTATCAGTTAAATCAAGAGTCTAGTTAAGTAATTGAGAGCCTGGCTAGAATGAAAAGCAGCAGACACAGGGGGTCCGGGGTTCGAGAAGCTCTGCTTCAGACCATTAAAAAACAAAACACTATGATCAAAAAGTATTGCCTCCCATTTAAACAAACAAACAAACATAAAGATCGGTATTTATGAGACGATACTCAGAACAGGATTGAAATGTATGAGGTGTGTGAATATCTAGCGGTGCCCCTGTGCAGGTGTGTAAGACCCTCTGTGCATGTGTGTAGGTGTCTCTGTGCGTGTGTGCAAGAGTCTCTGTGCGTGTGTAAGAGTCTCTGTGCAGGTGTCTCTGTGCGTGTGTGTAGGGGTCCCTGTGTGTGTGTGCAAGAGTCTCTGTGCGTGTGTAAGAGTCTCTGTGCAGGTGTCTCTGTGCGTGTGTGTAGGGGTCCCTGTGTGTGTGTAAGAGTCTCTGTGCATGTGTGCAGGTGTCTCTGTGCAGGTGTCTCTGTGCGTGTGTGTAGGGGTCCCTGTGTGTGTGTGCAAGAGTCTCTGTGCGTGTGTGTAGGGGCCTCTGTGTGTGTAGGTGTCTCTCTGCAGATGTATTTACTAATCTATATGGTATTAACTGGTAAACAGATGTGTAATTGAAAATGATCAGGAGGGCTAGGTCCCTGCCACATGTAAACAGTTAATCTCCTCGTTCATTGTAATAACAACTCAAGGGGCTCCAGGACAATTTGGAGGAGCATCCTAATTCCTGTGCCCGGTCCAGTGCTCCGACACCCACAATGTAATTCAGTCCTAATACAGGTGCCCTGGCAGTGCAGTGTGTTAAGAACAGGGGGCTGCTATCAGCACTTCACTGAAATACCACGATCATGAATCAGCTCTCAGGAGCCGTCACGATGGGCTTCAGCTCAGACTCAGGACAGCTGCAGCTCAAAGGCAAACCCGTTCTCACTGCAGATGGGTCCCCTGCGTCGCAGAACTTTTTTTAAGACTGAATTGGTCCACAGAAATGACTTTGAACTTGAACTCAAGGAAGTCTGAACACTAACAGAGCCCGGGCAGTACCAAGAATACAGGCTACGTAATGATACAACACAAGCAGACGTTTCTAAACACAGAGACGGGAGGGTCATGCGAGTACATTAGTGAACATACAATTCCATTGCACAAGAACATATTAGAAAAAAAGAAACCGTGTTTAGTTCAGATCTGTTCTGCTAAAAAACCCTGGTTGGTTGGAAATGGGATCGCAAATTTCTCAAAGTACCAAGGTGAGCCACCTTCAGAGGAGCCTACACAACTTTCATACAAGTGACCACCCTTCCCTGATAAAGAAAGAGTCCCGGAGCTTTATAAATTCAAAAGGGGCTTCAAGTTAAATAAGAGGCAGCTCACTGTTTTCCCAGCAAGGGGCGCTGTGGATCACAGTTCTAGGTCTTCAGGTTTCCACTCGTCGGTCTCTCCCTTTCCTATTTTGCTGGTTTCTAGTGCAGTCCAGGCTGTGCAGCTTCTCTATTTTCCTGAATCTGCTGCAGCCGCCCCTCCCGCCCCCAGTCCTGCCCTGCCCCACCCACTGTCTGCTCTCAGGCTGGGTTAAAAGGCAGACTTGGAGTACAGCCTGCTGATCTGACCCTGGAACCGCTTCCGGATGTCGGCCCGTCTGGCTTTCATGGTCGGGGTGAGGAGCCCGTTGCAGATGCTGAACATTTCTGGATGAACGTAAAGATCTTTCACCTGGAGGGGAGGGGAGGGGAGGGGATGACGACATTTAAAATCAGCCTCAACTTAGTCCAGATTCCAAGCTGAGCTACACAACGCAGCTCTCAAATTAAAAGTGCTAATGATGACAGAGGGTTCACTCTACCTGTTCGAAGGACTTGAGCCCGGCTTCCTTCCCGAGTCTTGTCAGGTCTTCCAGGATTGCCTTCTTCACCTCCTGCAGTGGATGAGGAAGGAAACTCATTAGCACAGTGATACAGGCACAGTATGCTGCTGTGGTATCACACACTCCTCATTGCATTGTGAGGTGAGATCCAATAGAGAAAGCAGAGAAAGAGAGATTGCGGTTCAGAGAAGCATTGCATTCAATCTGAACACAAGCGTGGAAACCACTGCCCGGAGTGGCTGTAGTTTTAGTTACCTGATTCCTGCAGAGCTCATCGTACGATCCCACAATTCCCTTTTCCTGGGCCCAGCCAGTAAACACTTCTGGGTCGGGAACAACTATTCCGATAAGATGAGACTGAGAAACAGGATGAAATGGGATCAGGTTACCCTGAATGATCCAGAGTATCGAAATGCTTACTCACAGCTTGCAACACATTCTTCTCGGTAACACGAAAGAAATTGTATCTGTAGTATCAAAGCTAGAAATAAATCAGCTCAGAACGGCAATTTAAAAATTAGGGAACAACTAAAGTGAAACCATCCAAGTTTATTCTATTTTTAGTAAATTTGAAATCAGATCTCCTTGTGCAATATTGGTCGAAGCACAGATCAGCCTCCCTTCACAACACAATGTTACATTTCCTTTCATTCTCAGGAGAGCATTAAAGGGGCAGTGCTTTGGCCCGCGCTACCTGCAGACTGTCTCCGTGCACAAACACCTGCAGCAGGGCCGCGCTGCGCAGGTACACGTTCTCGATCTTCTCGGGGGCGATGTACTCGCCCTGCGACAGCTTGAACATGTGCTTCTTCCGGTCGATGATCTTCAGGGCTCCGTTCTGCAGGAGACGGGGCAATTAAACAAACAGGCATGTCAGAAACATGCAGCTACTGAAACGTTTTGCATCACCCTATAGAATGAACTAAATTCTGCTGAATAATGTTACGTTAACATATTGAATTACATACCGGATCAGCCCCGATAATGACTCGTGACTGCAGTTTGAACACATAAAAGCATGTCTCACCGGTAACCATTTCCCCACGTCCCCCGTGTGCAGCCAGCCCTGTGAGTCCAGCGCCTCGGACGTCTTCTCTGCATCCTTCAGATAGCCCTGAAACACGCTGGGCCCTTTAATACAGATCTGCAAACACAGAGGCAGAGGCAGGAAAGAGGGAGCAATAAGCACGTGTATCCGTTTCATTCTGTGACGACGTCTGGCTGCGTTTAATTAAATCAATCACATTTTAATCTACTGAAGGAGGAACACACTCGGAAGCATGTTCATAGAGACAAGATAAGATACAAAAATGATAATAAATTCATCCCTTATTAGAATTCAGAACTCAGAATTCAGAACTCAGAGAATAAAACTCAAAAAAGTAACTCAAATGAAAACTTGTCTGCAGATATTTATCATTCTGTATCACAAGACATTTTAATTCAGAAAACATTCACAGCCAACCAAGTGTACAGAGGACTGAGACTGGGGGAGGGACGTTCTGTATTAGAAGCTAATCTAAAGCATGTTCCTTTAAACCATTCTCTGAAATAAGCAAAAAGCAACATTTTGTAATGTCGTCAAATAAAACAGGCTTGGGGAATCGCAGAAATACTAATGTCATGGTCTCTCTTGTTTTAATGAAATTCATATCAATCCCTGCTTCTAAGACTTGCAATACTGCCAGCGATTAGTCCAATCGCAATGACCAATAAACCTACCTTAGAACTAACACTATTTAAAATTATGTTTCATGTGTACGGTAAAGCAATGTAAAACTTTAAATGTCCATCTCAGACCTTTATGGATCAATAACCTGGGCTGCAGAGGAAGGCTAATTTGTATCCCTGATATCCACGCTGGACAAGAGTGGCCCAGGCTGGAGCCCCACTGAGCATCTGCCCCTCTCACCTCCCCCTCTCCGTTTGATGCCAGGTAGTTCATCTCCTCGATATCCACCACTTTCACCAAGGCACAGGGCAGCGGGGCGCCGACGTGACCTGAGAGTCAGAGCACAGATCAGTATGGAGAGTAGAGTCTATACATACACACACACACACACACACACGAGACACACACACACGAGACACACGAGACAGACACACACGAGACACACACAAATGAGACACGAGACACGAGACACACACACATGAGACACGAGACACACACACATGAGACACACACACACATGACATAGACACCTAACACAGACATGCGCACACACAAACAAACAAAAAAAAGGAGACACACACACACACAAACAGAGGCAGACATGCACACACACACACACACACACACACACGCCCAGAGACAGACACACAGCATGCACTCTGAAAATAGTGGTTCCTCATTCTCATCCTGTACTGCTTTCAGTGCCCTTAAAATAGCACAGACTGGACAGAGTAAAAAATCTAGAGAATATGCAGAGAGACTTGCGCTCTCATGCATCGCGTTTCTGTGCCGGGTGTGTCCTTACCTGCAGTCCAGTCTCCTGGCATGGAGAAGGTGCAGCCGGCAGTGCACTCAGTCTGCCCATAACCTTCGAATATCTGCAGGGAGGAGGAGACAAACCACACAGGGACTGGGGTGAGGCACCGCTGGAGTTCTTTAGCAAGTAAGAATGTGTGTGTGTGAGTGAGATATATATATATATATTATATATAAAAAATAAATAAATGAGCTTACACTTCTCACCTCAGAACCTGCCTGCAACTCACAAGGCTAATAATATTGCAAATGAAATCACCCACATTCTCTGTGGTCTTACCAAGCAGCCCAGCACAGCCCGGAGGAAGGTGAGCACGCTGGGGGAGATGGGTGCCGACGCGGTTAATATAAACCTCAGGTTTCCACCCAGACTGGCCTGGAAAAGAGCAGACCATTGGGAAAGGGAGTTACACATTGCAGTTAACACTAGCCGGGTTCTTCTCCAGATGGAGCCGTCTCGCTGGGCTCCGTCTGAAAGTCAGACGCTGGTGCTCCTCACAGTTCTGGGGTTGGCACACGTGCTGCACACTGAGGTCTGAGAGTCCGAAGCCTCACCTGGATCCTGTTGAAGAGCAGCAGGTCCCAGAAGCTGTTGTTCCTCACAATGCCGCTGCTCAGCTCTGCCTGCTTCCATCGTACTGCATACTGCAGGACAGCCCTCCTCAGAGGGGAGGCGACGCTTCCCAGGATCTGACAGCGAGACGACAGGACAGTGAGCCATGACTCTGCATGGCTTAGAGACAGAGAAAAAGACAAGAATAAAAAACCAAACCTTGTCATAGATCCTGTTGAGAAGCCGAGGCACCACGGGGAAGAAGGTTGGCTTGAGGGTCTTGATGTCGTCCATGAGAAGCTGGATATCGCCCTGATAGAACCCGACTCGGGCGCCGTGGCAGAACATGGAGACCTGCCATGAAGAGTAGAGCGGCACTGATCAGAACCCAGGAGCAGCCGGGAACATTCCCGCCCGGACACCGAGACTCAAACCATCAGTGAGGAGAGGAGTTAGTCTTGAAGGACCGAGCAAAGCGCCCTGGCATTGCTCTACAGGCTGGAAAAGGCATTGTGTGACGTGTAGGAATGCAGGGCTCCTACCTGGATCATCCTTTCAAACATGTGAGCGAGCGGCAGGTATGAAATGGTGACGTCTTCCTGGCGGATCACAAATGAACCCTGAGAGAGTAACACAAACAAAGCGCTGGAGTCACTCGGGGGTCACTCAGGGGGCTGGGCGGGTTCAAGAACTCCCAGGAACGCACACCCACCTCCAGGATCTTGATCACAGACGAGGTGTTGGACGCTATGTTCCCGTGAGTGATCATCGCCCCTTTGGGTTTGCCTGTCAGAAGGGAGAGACAGACCTCATTACCTTCCTCTCGATCACACACACACACGCCCCTCGCTGCCTTGGGGGATTCATGCCCATACTGCATGTTGGAGGATTCACTCAGAATGTAGAAAACGTACCTGTGGTTCCACTGGTAAAGCACACCACAGCTAGATCCTCGGGCCGTGGGGGCTGGAAACAAAATCAGGCTTTAATTTCCATTTAAAGAAGCAGCCATAAAAACTATTCAAAGGGAAACTGCAAATCTGATAAATCTGCGCTCCGCCTCCCGCCCCCCCATGAGCGAAGAACAAGCCAATCATAGCTGCCCCACCAATAAAGGGATTGAGATTATTTTCACTGCCCGTCGTCATCCTCTAAATCACTTTATGTTTCAGTGAAGTTGTACATTCAATACAATAGGAGGATCAGCACATTCAAGCAGTGCAGAAATTATACAGGATCTTGCAGAAACACTTACGACCGGGGCTTTGTGATTCTGACGACCTTGTTCCTAAGAAAAAGAAAGAAAGGAGACAAATAAGGACTTATGAAAGATTTTTAAAAAGTGAGGACCTGTACATGTGTGTGTGTGAGAGAGAGAGAGATACACACACACAAAGACAAATACAGTACACACTCCAGCAGACACCGTGCGTGTGTATCAGTCAGACCTACCATGATGTCACGGAACTGCAGTATCTCCACCCCGCAGTTCCTCCCCCTCTCCAGCAGGGCGGCATCGCACGAGTTCATGAGGATGATGGTTTTGAGGCCGGGGGTCAGAGACTGCTCCACATTGGTCAGCAGAGTCCCCGCCTTCTCAGGCTTGTCACAGATCACCATGGAGATCTCCGCTAGAAACAGAACATGTGAAACCAGGACAGACAGACAGGCAGACAGACAGACAGACATCCTTTCTGAATCATAGAACACTTGTAGGCGAAGTCTTCTCAGATTTAAATACTAGTAAATAAAATTCATTAAAAAAAAAAACTCTCTTCCAAATAATAGATGCCTAAGAGACTATTACAAGCCAAACTGAAGCTACAATGGAGCCAAAGTCCCTTATGATTTCTGATCTACGTTATACAATGTCTGAAGATTCCTGTATAGTACCAGACATATGCTGTGAATTTCTCATATTTGCTTTTTTTCTTTTCCCAGCGGCAACATCGCTGAAATCCACGTCTTTGTTGTGTTTTTTTCATTACAAAATGTATTCCAGTTACATAAGCACAGGATAATGACTCCAGACAATCTCTCTTTTCCAGAGTGCCTGTACAATGCATGTTCAGTTCATTGGTTTCTATGGGAGATGCTGAATGAATGAGGAGGTGAAGGACTGCACACAAAACCTGGAGCTCCTTTCCAGTCACTCACCGATATTGAGAATGTGCACCATCGCCTCTTCACCCAGAGTGTCATACAGAGGGACCACAGTCATGGAGTAAGTGTAACAGGCCAGCTCAGCAACCACCCACTGAGACGAGACACAGGGCAACGAGAGGAGAGATTAGACATGGGACAAATATTTCATCATGTTTGCAAAAAGGCTGTGGGCTGACTGGTCTCTCTAAACAGTGTGCTAGCTGTTTCATAATAATGCATGGTTTGAAAACAGCTCTCATTAGTTATGTGAGCAGCAGCTTGCACTGAGACTGGGGAAGGTTACAGTTTGGTACCTCGGGTCGGTTCTGTGCGAAGACCCCGATGAACTGGTCTGGAGAAGGCAGACAGCCTCTGTGCAGGAGGCCCGAGCCCAAAAACTCAGCCTGGTCCGAAACCTGAACACAAGAACCAACCAATCACACAACACTGACAGCATGAATGTCACAGGGGGTGAAACACAGCTCATGACAGCACCAAGGACTGCCAATTCTGAATCCCCACTGCAAGACCCCTTGTAGGCAAAGTCTATTCAGCTCCGCCACAGTAAACCACAAACATACTGAATTAAGGATATTTTATCTTCCCTTCTAAAGCCATGTTCTTAAACTATTTCTCCAGATTGTTTTGACTGACGGCCGTACTGGGGCAGGGAGGTGCTCTTACCTCTTTGTAGGAGATCCACTCGTAGGGACCTTTGGGTTTCCTGAACCCGAGGCAGGGTCCTTCACCTGGAGACACAAAGATAGACATTAAACTGTAGGGCAGGAGACTCCGTGACTGCCAGGCTTGAAAGAGTTACTGTTCCCACATTGTCTGGAGATGGAGCTGTTTCATCTGTCAAGGGCAGCATCAAATAACACTAAAGGCCTGAAACTTCCAACATTCAGTTCATTTCTTTCCAGCGGGAATGTCCTGGATTCCTAATTATTTCCACATTCTGCACTTCTTTTAATGGATGTTGAGTCCAATGTGACGGAAACTCTTGCCACGGAGTGTGAATGGGCCCCGTCTGCACTGCTTCCTCTGAAGAGAGCCCACCCGGCTCTACAAACACCAGCACACATGTCTGTAGAAATCTGCCCAACCTGAGATCTGCAGCCCCCTCTGGAACATCTCGTAGGCCGTCTTCGTGTCCTTGTAGTAAAAGTCCAACAGAGTCTCATCCTTCAGAAGAGCCGACCTCCGGCAGCTGGGGTCTCCCTTCAGCACAGACAAAACAACACAAGGATTGAGTGACACTGCACCGCTGAGTAACCGTGGAGTTCAACCATTCCCAAACCCTCCCCCAATCGTGCCCCAAACAAACAGAATGTCCCACTCACCTCCCCTCCACAGATATCCAGGCTGCTCTCTCCCACTCCCCTCCACAGATCAGGCTGTTCCCTCCCCCCTTCTGCACAGATCAATGTTGTTCCCTCCCCACCCCCCCACATTCCTGCACAGACTGGCTGTTCCCTCCCCACTGTTGCACAGATCAGCCTGTTGTCTCTCCATCCCCCACACTCCTGCACAGATCAGGCCACTCCCCCCACACTCCTACACAGAGAGGCTGTTCCCACCTCACTCCCCCCTCACCTGCACTGGTACAGACTGATGCTCCAGGTCGCATGGTGCCCGGATGGGCCGTGGTCGCGTGGCCAGCCAGTAAGCAGTGAGAGTGGCGAAGGCACCCAGCCCGATCAGAGACGATGTGGACAGGCTGTGGACGTACTTTCGGATCTCCTCAAAGTCTGGGAATCGCAGGCTGCCCTGGGCCCCCAGACTCTTCAGCAACTCCTGGATCTGCATGCTGCTGACTGGGGAATAGAATAACAGCGATTACATGGACAGCACTGAACAAGAAGAACTCCAGCCACCTAGTGTCCAGACATGCTGCAGTCCGAGGAGTCCGACATCCCAATCATGGAGCAAGTCACGCTACATATACTGCTTTGATACAAAATCTCAGTTCTGGCTACGCATCCCATTTAAGCAACTTGCGTGGTGCTACATTGAGCCTCAGCCCTGTCCATCCACCAGCATGATCAGAGAACAAGAGCTGTGGCCACTGTTCATGGAGTACCCGGCCAATTCAATTGGGAGGGACTGCACTGCCTCCACACCGACACCTAGCTTGCTCCCGACGAACTGCAACTATTGTAGGGGAAGGGGCGGGCAGTTGGAGGGAGAGAGAAAGCTACTGGCTGAGAAAAAACTGGTGTTCTGGACCAAGCAATCAAACGCTTGCGGTCATCAGCTGGCAAATAAGCAAAAGCAAGTTTGTGAAGCGCTGGTACCCGCAGAGGCAGGGCTTTGTCCTCAGATCTGAGAATTGTTTGTCTTCAGGAAGAAGGCAAACAAGCTGCTGTCAATGAGAGGGCAGATCCCCATCAATAAAACCACTGGTGTTCAGCCTGGACTGGCAAGAGAGGGCTTTCTTTGTTACGCTGCAGGAGGCTTAATGAACAGCCGATACTCTCAGGAAGGTTCTCACAGCGTCACCATTCAGCAGGATTGCAGCTTGTTCCAAACACATACTGCGCACAATTCACCAACACATCCTTTCCCCTTGTGACCAACCACAGTCACACTTCACCACCGTGACCAGAAAAAAAGCATATGTCAGGATGGGGAAGTCATTTTGTCAAGAATACCTCTCATTTACAGTTGCTTTATATAATTTTAAAAAGCTCTTTAATCCAACTACTGACTTTACTAGAAGATCTGAAGGGATCACAATCCATTCAAATATTTATATGCTCTATTGTGTAACACTGTGCCCTGTAATAACCCCAGAAAGCACGTTCCAGAGTGGGATTCAGGCCACAGCGCGCACTTGCTTCCTTTTCAGCATGATCTATCCTTTCCCATTTATCATTCTGCAGCCCTGAATAGGGCTCTGTCTCTTTAAATGGGTTGTGGTAAAAAGGCAGTGTGATCCCAGGCTCCTGAAATCCCAGCCCTGAATGAGTTCCAGGCCCTTTCATTCCCTGCAATTACTCCCAAGTCTCTCCGCGGCACGGCCTGACCTCTCACCCACTTCCCAAAGGGGGCCAGGCAGCCGGGACAATGGGGTGCGGAGCCGCCAGCTCAAAAGAAAGGAGGGAGAGGGATGAAAAGAGGATGATGCAATACCCTAGAACTTGTACTCTGGTGACACGACCACATGAATCTTTGAAGAAAAGCCTTTGCAAGCTGAAGCTCAGTTTATACACATGGACTGCTCAATATCACTTACACAGACAACTACAGCCTGTTCAGAAAGGGCTATGGAAAAACACAGACAGATGCAGATATACAGTGAAACACACACACAGATATTCAGCTATACAGTGCAGGTGGATCTGCACTGTCACAGGTGGAAAAGGGACGACCTGATTGGTCCTGAACACAGGAGAATTTTGACATTAAGCGATTGACGAATTCCTCATAAATAAGAGCAGAAAAGCTTTGACTCCAGAAGTGAGCATCAGGTGGACAGGAGATCGTGTCAGACCATGGTTTTAAACATCATCAGGTAAATGCCATTAAAACGGAACACTTTCAAAATGCAGCAACAAGAACAAACAATATTACAAATCTAGTTCCATTATCAGCTTTATTTTCGCTGTGCACAAAAGTACAAGCTGAATAAGTAAAGGTGTTTGGCTCGAGTGCTGAGGAATCTCTCATTGGTTCTTTTGTAGTACAAATGTGATTCATGCTGCACCCCACCCAAAAAACAAAACAATACAAAACAAACAGGTTTTAAGAGATGCTGGAAGAGTCTTTCTGGCCATAGCAGAGCAGCCCCTCAGTGTGCTGGTAAAGATTAGTGTTTCAATGCCTTCCGCCCCGTCCCTCTCTCTGGTGGAATGCACCGTCTGCAAAATTGAAGCAGCACACAGCTGAATCCCTGCACCCCCTAAACACACAGCAAGGACCCCACTGCCTCTGCACCCCTAAACACACACTGACACAGCAAGGACCCCACTGCCTCTGCACCCCTAAACACACAGTGACACAGCAAGGACCCCACTGCCTCTGCACCCCCTAAACACACAGTGACACAGCAAGGACCCCACTGCCGCTGCACCCCCTAAACACACACAGTGACACAGCAAGGAGCCCACTGCCTCTGCACCCCCTAAACACACACTGACACAGCAAGGACCCCACTGCTCTCCTGAGGACTAAGGGGCCTCGCTTACACAGAAAGCACGGGGTGCAAAGGTATTGCAGTTAGTGATTTGAAAGTATTACTGTTGCAAACTGGTCACGTGACTTCAGAGCGACCCTGTTTGAGACCAAACCAACACCTCTCAATAACAGCTTAGCAACGACTCTGCACAGTCTTGCAACCTAGTAATGGAAGTATATGTACATGATAATCTCAGCATCAGTAGAAATGATCCGAACAGAGGGAGGAGGCGTGTGTATGTGACACTCTGCTCTGTCTCGACAGCTTCGTTTGCACGGACTTGAAACACAGGCGACAGAGAATTAGCCAAGAGAACATTCCTCTCTGCTAATTCATACTAAACAGGCTGCACAGTGCACACACACGATGCAGAACAGCTACAGAAAACGCTTTCTAAAAAACAAGACAAGTCTGTTTCTTTTTGTGATAGCAAACATGTAAGATATGAATTACCAAAGGTACAGTATAAGATCAGTGCATGGTTGTCTGTTTAAATTTATTTCTCTTTACAGAACATGTATCTAAAACCATGAAGACGTGTGCAATAGCAGAGCAGCTAGTGTTACTCCAAGGAGACAGTGTTTTTGTGCTTGCAACGATCACTAGCATTCTCTACAAATAATGCACTGCAATACAGATCCACACTTTCCCTTTAATCCCTCAGTACACACGTGACTA
Source organism: Acipenser ruthenus (assembly GCF_902713425.1). Lineage (NCBI taxonomy): Eukaryota > Metazoa > Chordata > Actinopteri > Acipenseriformes > Acipenseridae > Acipenser > Acipenser ruthenus. The sequence goes on along the minus strand of NC_081225.1, from coordinate 422,704 downwards.
GTAGGACCGGTTTTCTTTCCAGACACAGCAATTATAAAACAGGGCTGCACTGCAGTCCAACCCACATAACCTCAGGACACAGGCTTCTGTGAAGAAATCCAAACATACCTCACAGAGAACTGAGACCCCAACCATTCCAAAATACAAACATACCTCACAGAGAACTGAGACCCCAACCACTCCAAAATACAAACATACCTCACAGAGAACTGAGACCCCAACCATTCCAAAATACAAACATACCTCACAGAGAACTGAGACCCCAACCATTCCAAAATACAAACATACCTCACAGAGAACTGAGACCCCAACCATTCCAAAATACAAACATACCTCACAGAGAACTGAGACCCCAACCATTCCAAAATACAAACATACCTCACAGAGAACTGAGACCCCAACCATTCCAAAATACAAACATACCTCACAGAGAACTGAGACCCCAACCATTCCAAAATACAAACATACCTCACAGAGAACTGAGACCCCAACCATTCCGAAATACAAACATACCTCACAGAGAACTGAGACCCCAACCATTCTCAAATACAAACGGTCCGTTTGGTAAACGCACAGAGTCTGGTTCGCTTGCAAAACGTCAAATGTGAACAACTGCTGGACTCGGTCCTTTTGCACACAGGAACCGAGCTACACAAGGTAACCGGACTCGGAAGTCAACATTTTGCACAGTTTAGTTTGCATTCTGAGGAAGCAAGTAGAGCAGAACATCAGATTACCACCCCCAGGTCATTCTCATCAAGGTACACATTCTCCTTGGTTTGGTATCAGACCACGTGACCCACCTGAAATTGTATTAGACTTCAGTCAGTGTAACCTCAGAGCGATTGAAGAGAGGAATGCAAACCTGTTGACAGACTCTCGACAAGCTAATACAAATACACGAGCTCCAAACCGCATTCAAACTCAGCCCTGCTCAAAGCTTCCATTCTTTGTTAAATCAAGCTGGGGAGAGAGTTTCTGTTCCCTAATGTGGTGAATCTCTAAAGGGCTGGTATTGAAACGTCATTAGTTTGGTATTAATAGTTTAGTATTTTTTTCACTGTTCATTTAAGTAAATTATTATAATATTTACATGAAATCAGTTCAAAAGAAGCCCCCAAAACGTGTGAATGTGATTAAAAGGTTACACAGATAGCCAGTCAAGGGAATAACCGACTGGCTGAAAACAGAGAACTGACAAACATTTCAGCAACACGGACATGAGCGCACATTCAGTGAACAGCAGCAACAGTAAAAGCACCACTTGATGTTAAATCATTCAATTGTAAATCTCTCCGAGTAGGACCTTTAAAAACAACAGCTTTATCAGAGCATTACGTTTTTCAGCAGTCATCACAACTCAAAGCAGCTGCAGGTTTACTTGTTAATTGGGACCCTCCCGTGATTGCTGTGGGGAGCGCACCCCGGCTCGTGCCGCACTAATGAACAGTGTCTGTTCTGCACACGGAGTAGGCTTGTCAGAAACGTACATTGCGTGTACTTGTAACACGGGGCTAACACAACACTTACTTTCACAAAGTAAAGCAAGTATGTCAAAATATTCACTGCTGGTGAATCCTCCTAGTCCGCTTGCATCTCTAAACTCGGCAGAGTCCAGCATAGGATTAATAGTCTTATTATGAACAGCACGACATTTCTATTTTTTATTTGTTTATTTAGCAGACGCCTTTATCCAAGGCGACTTACAGAGACTAGGGTGTGTGAACTATGCATCAGCTGCAGAGTCACTTACAACTACGTCTCACCCGAAAGACGGAGCACAAGGAGGTTAAGTGACTTGCTCAGGGTCACACAATGAGTCAGTGGCGGAGGTGGGATTTGAACCGGGGACCTCCTGGTTACAAGCCCTTTTCTTTAACCACCGGACATCACACACTCCTCCCTTTCAGATATAAAATAAATGTGTGCAATTGAGCAAGCACTCAAGACACGGTACACGAGAGAGAGAGAGAGAGAGAGAGAGAGAGAGAGAGAGAGAGAGAGAGAGAGAGAGAGAGAGAGAGAGAGAGAGAGAGAGAGAGAGAGAGAGAGAACCAATACACATATTTACAAAGGAATGTTACAAACCTGTGGGGAAAGCGCGGAGCAAACACGTTTAATTACCGAAACACCGCATTACTTATTCAGGAGGCTATTTATTTTGCACACTGACCACGTTTTGGTTTGTCATAAAACGGGCTACTTATGTCATTGAAGCCATAATTACTCCGCATAAACATTCGCTTTGAGTTCTCCACAACAATAACCCAAACCCCGCAGGTCTTATTTAGGGGTATCATTACATGCATTGTTATTTTTTATAGACGCGGTATACAATAAGTTTAATTGTATGTAATCGACAATGCATTACAGTTCTGTTGTGTGTGCCTCTAATTGTTTCGTCGTGAAAGTAAAGAAGAGAAAACAAATTACCTGACTGACAATAAAACACCGTGCACGAGCTGCTGCCGCCGCTCCAAACTTTGCAAAGAACTTTACCAGAAAAAAAAAACAAAAACCTGTGGAGCAGAGAACGCCTGGCGTCCCCGCTACGTCACCTAAGAATAGACCGCCCCCTTGTGACGTCGACGTCCTAACTCGAGCGAGATGCTGAAGTACTGCTGATTCCCAATTTTGTTTAGGAAAGAACAGAAGACAGAATCAGTTTGGAGTTCCATTAATACGTCTTCTCTCCCACACACAGCCATAGGTTAGGATACTGTTTGCGCTGCACAGTTAGACATTTACTTAAGAGCACGGAAGAAGGCAGCAACTACCAGTGCGCATTTATGGAATAAAAAACACCTAACACTCCCCGCGCGTGTTGTGTCTCGGTGTAAGAGCTGTAACAGAGCCAGCAACGTGTGAAATACAAATACAGACAGCTACTGAACCTGGATTAATAGACTCTGCACAACCAACAGCGAGAAGTGGCTCGCCTGAATTAAACACAGTTCTGCTAATACAGAAATCAAGTCAGTCGTTCATCAAGATGAACCGCTGCCAAATAATCTGTTTGCTCGCATAATTTCTTTATGTATTTATTTTCTGTTAACAAAGTTCCCAGACAGCTGTAGAAGGATTGGGTGTGCATACGAACCTCTCCTCCTTCAATTCGCAATTGTACTGGGCACACAGCTCCCCCTGGTGGCTTAAATCTGTAATTGTGTTCTTTTATTTTCTGCTTCGATCGATCTAATGTGTTAAAGGTGTCGTTCCTAGGCTTTAATCAGATCATACAGCCTTTATTACCATTGCCAGGTAGAGTACTCCTGCAATTGCAATGCAATCTCACCATGCTCACAGTTACACAAAGTAATCACAATGGTCTCCAGTGATTTTACTGATGTGCGCCTGTACAGACATTCCACATCAAACATCAATCCTGTTTAACACCAGACTAGTTTAAAATGGCACAAGAGAGCAATCGAGACTCGAACACACAGTGTTTGAAAGATCAGTATCAATGCATGTACCTTTAAAATATATTTACTTTAAACCACAGTGCCCCACATTTCAAGCAGCTTACAAACAAGCTAATTATAATTCACAGCATGGGACACATTTTAATTCATGTAAAAGTAAATTGGCTTAAAATAATGGTCACAAAACTAGTAGCAAACACTGAGGCACACCTTTGAAGTTTGTAACATTAACAGTTTCATTTCATATTCAAAGCAAAGGTGCAATGTGCACTGAATTGAAGACTCTCTTCCTTACAGGTTCTGGCTTCAAGTCTTTCTCTCTTATTAGAACACTGAAAAATAAGACCTCATTGTAATTGCAATAATAACAAGAATACCCATAAAATAAATAAAAAAGTCAAATAATGCTCAATAGTAAAAATAGTTAAATATGCCAGAGACGAGAGAATATCATTTTAGATAACTGGATACACCACAGTATAAAAATGTGGTTTTAATCGAGATTTAAAAACATCAACTGAGGGAGCTTTCCTTACAGTACTGGACAGATCATTCGAGGGAGTTTCCTTTACAGTACTGGACAGCTCATTCGAGGGAGTTTCCTTTACAGTACTGGACAGATCATTCGAGGGAGTTTCCTTTACAGTACTGGGCAGATCATTTGAGGGAGTTTCCTTTACAGTACTGGACAGCTCATTTGAGGGAGTTTCCTTTACAGTACTGGACAGATCATTCGAGGGAGTTTCCTTTACAGTACTGGGCAGCTCATTTGAGGGAGCTTCCTTTACAGTACTGGGCAGCTCATTTGAGGGAGCTTCCTTTACAGTACTGGGCAGCTCATTTGAGGGAGCTTCCCTTACAGTACTGGGCAGCTCATTCCAGAATTTCAGTGCAATAGAGCAGAAGCATCTACCACCCGAGTTGTTTTTCTTCTGAATAATGGTTATATATCAGTGATTGTTTCCCACATTCTTCCGATAGCCAATCGGACAGCATCCTCCATACTTTCTGTGACCCACATCCCTGCCCGATTCCTGCTAGCAAATCAGAAGTCAGGAACTGACTGGTCTCCTGGGTGCTTGCTGGCCAATCAGAATTCAGCTTCATGCTTTGTGTGCACTATGTCCACTCTCCTGCGTTGGTTTGCACTGGCCAATCAAAATTCTGCGTCCCAGCCCGAGTCCTCGTCAGGGGGCGGGTCCTCGCTGTCCTCAGGGAAGCAGTCGAAATTGCTTGTATCAAGAGGGCTGCTGACCTGCACAAGAAACAAGATTAAACAGGGGCAGGCTGCAGCTGCACTGAGCACTGCACTGTACTGCAAACTGATGGCAAGCCAGTAAAGCATTCACTATGAGGACACAGGGGTACCCTGACAGCACTCCCACTCTCTCGACTCATAACTGCATATCACATGATCGAACACTGCTAATGAGACATAAAGAGCTGAGGGTCCTTACACTCGGGATGATGGGGGGCGTCAGCGTGCCCTTTCTCATCCCCTCCCAGTTAAACCCTTCAAACCACCTGAAAGAGAGCAGACAGCAGAACAGATGCTTGTGTGATGTCAGTATTGTTAGATCTTACTGTCATTTATCATATCATATATATACTGTCATATTTGCACGCTTGCATCTCTATCACTGTTGTGCTAAAAACTCAATGAAGTTGTTTTAACTAGAAGGGCACAGCGCTGTGGCTGCTGATGCACGTCCATACTTGTGTTTCTGGATGTCCTTGACTCCATTCTTCTGGTTCCCCAGCCTCTCAGAGGGGTTATCCCTGTGAATCAAACACAGACATGGGCACCGTGACACACTCACCTGCATTCTTTTAACTAGCAGGAAAGAACCTTGCACAAAACCAGCCTTGTTTATTTGTTCCAAAGTTTAAAGAACGTTGTTTTACTAATCCAAGGTAAGAAAACGTTCTCACAAAACCCTCAGCAGATACTCAGAATGTAAATGTAAGGGTCCCGTACCTATTCTGTTCCTTGCTAGTTTAAAAATATGAACTGTGTGTTTTCCTAAACTAAATGTGACTTTGCAAGGAAGCAGAATCTTAGGCGATTATCACAGCAGAAAACTCCATGCTTTACATTGCTGGAGTTGTGGGATAAAGAGCTATCTATGAGATTTGATAAAGCATCCAGTGCAATGTCCATGTCCTGTCCCAGTGTCTGCTGTCTCTATGAGATTTGATAAAGCATCCAGTGCAATGTCCATGTCCTGTCCCAGTGTCTGCTGTCTCTATGAGATTTGATAAAGCATCCAGTGCAATGTCCATGTCCTGTCCCAGTGTCTGCTCACCTGCACAGTCTCTTGATGAGATTCGCTGCGTTCTTTGTGATTTTCTTTGGAAACTCCACCATGTCGATCCCGCGGAGGATGATATTGTAAGTTTTCATTGGGTCCGACTCTGAAAAAGGAGGACTGACGGGAACAAGACAAGCAGGTTTTTTAAAGTTGTGCACATAAATGTCCCACGGAGCAGGAGAAGTGTGGGCTGACTGTCTCTGCCTTCACAGGAATCTCATACTGCAGACACAATTCAGTTACACAGGGAGTGCCAATAGTGCAGACATTACACACCCTTGAAGGGTCCCTGGTGCACTGCTTGTAAATCTGCCTGTCTAACACTATGAATTTACTTTAAACCAGTTTTTATAATGTTTTACTTACAGTAGATGTCATTTTAAAAGGCTCAGAAGCCATTGCAGTTTCTTTACTATTCATTGCAGTTTTGTCACACCTCTTGCATGTTAACTTAAACCCAATCACACAGATTCCCACACATCCAGCCTCCTCTCACCTGCCGCTTAGCAGCTCGTACATCAAGATGCCCAGGGACCAGTAATCCGCCGAGATGTCGTGGCCCTTGTTTAGGATGATTTCAGGGGCCACGTACTCTGGAGTGCCGCAGAAAGTCCACGTTTTCTTTCCATAACCAATCTTCTTTGCAAAGCCAAAGTCAACCTACAGAAGCACAAAGATGGTTGTCAAGTCATTTGTAGAAAACCTTTTCTGTCCGGCTTTAAACACTGCTAGTATAAATTTGAAATAACGAAACATTGAAAAGGTTCCTCTTTACTAGTTTGGCACAGCCCCTTTGGTCCAGGATGATATTTTCTGGTTTCAGATCCCGGTAGATGATACTGCGACAGTGCAGGTAGGATAACGCCTCGACCACACAAGCCGTGTAGAAGCGCGTTGTTGCGTCATCAAACGATCCCCTGAAACAGATAGGGATGAAAACACTGCCCTGGATCATTCAGAAACTCATGCACGACGGAGTACTGTGAGACAGCTGAAGATAAATGGTTGCTAAAGTGATCTGAAACTGCTTTTACAACTCAGAGCAGCACAGCAATGTGAGGTCACTCAACAGTGCAGTCTACACTCAAACCAGTTTATCAATAATAATAATAATAATAATAATAATAATAATAATAATAATAATAATAATAATAATAATAATAGGCAGAGACAGTACCTGTCCCTCAGGATGGTCCACAGCTCGCCCCCCAGACACGCCTCCATCAGCATGTAAAGGTACTTCCTGTCTCGAAAGGTGCGGTACAGCCTGGAGATAGTAAAGGTGTTGAATTCCAGGGGGTTAGAAGCTCCCTCTCCTCACTTCACAATTAATACTGAACACAATTCTTCTAGTCATATGCATGGGATCTGTCCATGAATTTTTTTCCCAGCTATAATTCATCAATCCGCAATATTTTAAACAGTTCTTACTACTATCCCAAACTCAATAATCCCTGGGAGTTGATTATAATAAAGGATCTGTAAAAGCCTGGGCACAGTGAAGGGGTCGGTTCTGACCTGACAATGAAGCCGCAGTGCGTCTCCTGCATGATGTGCTTCTCTGACAGGATGTGGCCCTGCTGCCTGGTGTCCAGGATGTGCTGCTTCTTTAGGATCTTCATGGCGAAGGTCTGGGACTCATCGCTCTTCAGCTGCACCTGAAAGAAAGTAACCTTATACAACTTTTTTTCATTTAAAACACATTTTCATTGTATTACATGTAAATACTGTTCAGAAATTTCAAGCGTTCACATCCAGCGGTGTTTGGAAAAATGCAGCTGTGTCGGCGTGGAATCATCGAGACGAGGCTGAAGTTGGCTTCTTATTTGTTCTTTTCTTATTCGCCGTTTCTTATTCAAAATTTGATCTGCTCCAAACTGAATGATTGGCTTTTTATTTAAGGGGTTAAATCACGTTGGGCTGCTAATTTCTCTGTGGATATTTATAGAGGGGCAGATCCTAAACAATATTTATTTATTTATTGCTCAGCCCAACGCTGATTTCAGGGTCATAACAGCTGGTGAACATGGCACACATGCCAACGTATGTGTTATAGTTGAATAAGTAACAGTGTATTTAAGGGGTTAAAAGTCGTTGTCGAGCTGTGCTACAGGATTTAACATAGGCTTCAGATTTTTTCTGGTTTTATTCTGAAATGTGTTTAGCACACCCATCTACAGTTTAATTTTCTGTCAGATTCATTCAGTCGTTCATAATAACTTAAAACTGAGAATTCTACCTGTTGTAAAAGGCTGGATCGCTACTTATAAAGGCTTATAATGTATATAGAGGTGTGCATGTGTGTGTGTAGATATATGTTTGCATGTATATGTGTGTGTGGCTGTTTTTCAGGGGTAGGGGGCCTGCAAGTGTATGCTTGCCTATGGCCCAGTGATGGGTTAATACGGACCTGAGCAGAGTATAAATAAACCTGAACATATTTGCAGTTGTGATATGACACTGACATCTGCACTGGCAATCTTACACAGACACATGCTGAAGCTGTTAGTGTCAACATCATATGAAACATATATATTGAAGAGGACCATGTATTTCTACTCCTAATGTCTGCATTAAACTGTAGGGAAGCATCATCAGACAAGACTGGTATAGCAGCAACAAAGATAAAGAACACGGTGCAGTGTGCCGTTGTTAGGCGCTGGCTTTGTAGCATTATCAAGGTCTATCAATTAGCTGCCTGTTTTTCCTTTCACACCAAACCGCACTGCAGCTGCAGATGTTGATAAAGCGGCCCCCTTGTGGCAATCTTACCAGTTCAACTCGTCCAAAGCCCCCGACCCCGAGCGTGTTGACAATCTGGAAATCAGAGAAATCCAGGCTGGAGAAGAAAGCTGCTTCTGCCTCGAACCTGGAATGAGAAACGAGTGGAGGAGAGGCCCCAGTGTGCAGAGGTGTGGGAGTGGAGGAGAGGCCCCAGTGTGCAGAGCTATAGGAGTGGAGGAGAGGCCCCAGTGTGCAGAGCTATAGGAGTGGAGGAGAGGCCCCAGTGTGCAGCTATCTAACTGAGAAACAACACATCTATTTGATGTGAAAAAAAGAACTTCAGACAAGAGAACAGCTGCCTCTTGTACTATCCAGCCATCCCCTCTGCCTTGCTCAACAGACTTTCTTTTAGAAGCAACTTTCCAGTTATCGTGAACTTCGTGTTGCTGTGCAGTAAAAATGCAATCAGTTCCACTCACTTGGCTTTTGCCTCAGCGCTCTCATAAACTCGGCTGTTGACATCTTCCAGACCACCAATCAGCTGCTTGAATGACCTGGAAAACGGGAAGAGACATTTCTCACTGAGACACACCTGCACAGTCCTACAATTCTGGTAAACCACCGCTGTCTGTCATTGACCCCACTGCCAGTCATTGACCCCACTGCCAGTCATTGACCCCACTGCCTGTCTTTGACCCCACTGCCTGTCTTTGACCCCACTGCCAGTCATTGATCTCACTGCCTGTCTTTGACCCCACTGCCTGTCTTTGACCCCACTGCCTGTCTTTGACCCCACTGCCTGTCTTTGACCCCACTGCCTGTCTTTGACCCCACTGCCTGTCTTTGATCTCACTGCCTGTCATTGATCTCACTGCCTGTCATTGACCTCACTGCCTGTCATTGACCCCACTGCCTGTCAGTGACCTCACTGCCTGTCAGTGACCCCACTGCCTGTCAGTGACCCCACTGCCTGTCAGTGACCTCACTGCCTGTCATTGACCCCACTGCCTGTCATTGACCCCACTGCCTGTCATTGATCTCACTGCCTGTCATTGACCCCACTGCCTGTCAGTGACCCCACTGCCTGTCATTGACCCCACTGCATGGTATAATTTCCCATTGATCTGTCCTCAATCACACTCTCTCTACTCACTCTCTGTCGATCACCAGACACGTCACGTCATCTGCAGCAACAACGCTCGCTGTTCTCACGTCCTCTCTTAAAAAAAACAACAAATAAGTAAACCAGTTGGAAGTTAATTACATGTCTACTGGTTTTCAAAGCTACTTAGGGATGGGGAAGGTAGCAGATATTTAGAAGAGATTAGCAGATGTTAATTAAATTGCATATCATATTGCTCTAACACTCTTTACCCATAGACGAGCCCTTTAGGGTTGGCGCTGGCTCCTTACCCCTTGAGTGCCTGCTCTCCAAACCAGTCCCCCCGGGACAGAGTACAGAGAAACACAGGCTCCTCATTGGCCAGTTTCTGCTGTGTGACGCTCACCTGCAGGGAGGCACATTAGAAACAGAAACTTGAGCAACAGTGTTCTCCTCCAACAATGAGGAAAGCAATGGATAGAGTATGCATGCAACTAAATAGCACTTTAGTCCCAATGTAACTTGTGATGTAACACCACGAAAGGTAAAGGGATACAGACTGGTCCTATGTGCAACTTGAAACTGAATTATTTCTGGTCTGCAAGCTAATACACTGATCACCAGAATCAGAAGCACTGTAATCTAAAGGAATCACTTTATCCACATTAGCGTGACTCTGTGGAGAACAATCCTTTGCATGCGGTTAGTCTGTGAGGAAGCTTCTACAGTAATAAAATATTCAATTTCCTTTCCTCCAGGGAGCCTCTACATGCTCACAGTAAAATAAAACAGGAAATGAGAGCCAGGGATCAGAGAATACTAATCTAGTGAGGGACTGCTCTGCCCATCTTAGATTTGATAAGAAGTTACAGAGAGACATTCAGTTTGTTAAATTCCTATTTGCTACTGAGCTCCGGGATTCAGCAGCACTCATGAGGTGTGGTTCGAGGCTGCAGGGGTAAAACCCTCGTCTTCCTCACCTTCCCCTTGCTGATGATGAAGAACGTGTCACCACTGGCTCCCTGCCTGATGATGTAATCTCCCTCGTCATAATGAGTCTTCAAGCATGAAAATCACAAAGAAAAAAATAAAACAAAGAGCCTCCCAAAGACACGCTGTGTGTGAAATATTATTTATAAATGCTAGATGCCAGAAGGGATGGTATGGAGGATCAGAAAATAGATTACCTCTTCCAAGACATCAGCCAGTTTACTCAGAACATCCTCCTGCAGCTCCTGAAGTGAGGGGACACTGTCGGAGAGGCAAGGCAAGACACAGTGGTTACAGCATATATATACTGGGGACTGGTCTGCTGTAAAAAGGGATTTTTTCATACGTGTTCAATATCTTTCATGCATTTTGCAATGCACACCTGTTCTGCCTTGCCACATTTCAAACAACAGCTTCACTCAGTGTGATCAGAGTAAGTAAGATAGGCAGAGAGAGAGAGGGAAGAGAGGATTGTACCCACAGTAGGGTTAACCTGGGATAGAAAACATTATGAAAATGTGGCTGCCGTAAACATGAACGATCATTTAACGGAAGACCTTTTCCTCATGAAGGCTACCCAATCGAAATGTCAAGCTGTTATTTTCTTGACAAAGCTTCAATACAACTCTTTATAGCACTTCTGAGTGAGATATTTATCCTATTTACTGTGTGTAAAATATGTGCATTGATCCTGCCCCTTGGGAAGGAGCAGCTCAAGCCTGCTTTACATAAACTATGATCTGTATAGATCACCATGATAACGAGCTGTCAGATCTGTGAATATGGAGCCGAGGGGGAGGGTGGGGGTGCCAGCCTCAGCATTGAAAACCCGTCTACAGCATGGATATCGTCTCTAATCACACTTACACAAAGCATGCATCACTTTAAATACAGAGGATCTCAAATAGAAAATATTCTCAAGTTTGATGTTGAAAAATGCAAGGCTTGCCTGACCTGGCAATATATTTGCTATTGAATTAATGAGCAGATTTCTGAATGATCTGCTCCTAAGAGAGAAAATTGCAATAGCTGATGAACAGGTAGTGCCACAAGACATCAGTTTGTGCAGATACTTCTAGGGTCGTGGACGATAGTAAGATAGCACTTACAGACACACAGCCTCTGAGATTTTAAACAGCACACAAATACAGTGATTGCGTTTTGTGTGTGTTCATCCGCAGACTGCAGTACAAAATAAAAAAAGAGAACAAGCTGAAACAAAAACCTGGAGAGTTGGTAGCGGGGTTGAAAATGACTCCAATCAACGGTAAACAAGAACACTTTAAAAGGGAAGTACGCTCCCAGTATATGAGGGCTCTGGGTAATAAACACATTCAAAGTAGTGGGATAGAGGGCAGCAGTGTGTAGTGGTTAGGGCTCTGGACTCCTGACCGGAGGGTCGTGGGTTCAATCCCAGGTGGGGGACACTGCTGCTGTACCCTTGAGCAAGGTACTTTACCTAGATTGCTCCAGTAAAAACCCAACTGTATAAATAGGTAATTGTATGTAAAAATAATGTGATATCTTGTAACAATTGTAAGTAATAAATAATAATACAGTGTGTTCCCTGCTTTAACTTATTTGACTTATCTGTGTCACTGTGATTTGGAAGAACGATGAGATTCAAGGTATTAAAATATATATATATATATATATAAATATTTTTTTCTCGCCTTCACTGTTAAAAGTGGGGGGGCAGGGCCTCCCCCCCTGTTTATAAAGTGAGTGGGCAGGGCCCCCCTGTTTAAAAAGTGAGAGGGCAGTGGCCCACCCATCGCCTATGTCCTGGACCGATGCAGTCCTCTTGAATGAAAGGAAGGGCAGCGCGGGACTCACCTCCGCAGGAACTCCATGTGCTCTGCATGCTTAATGAGGCCAGTCTTCATCATGATGGTCTGGAAGCACTGCCGGTCGATCGCCCACAGCTTGGTGTGAGTCAGGGCTATGGGGGGAGAGAGAGGGACAGGGAGACAGCAGGTTATAGGTGTGGTTAGCCATCACTGTGAAACCAAATGCTTAACAAGAACATCTTGCAACAGATTTAAAACACATCTTTGTGTTTATTTGTGTTGCTTTAGAAATAAACTTGATAATAGAAGACATGTGCTTATAACTTAGATATTCCCCTTGGCTCGCGGAGAGCCGCCCTCACGGAGGTGAAACTGAACCGCTCAGAGAGCAAACTCAAGGCTTGGGGTTTAAATAGGGGATTAGCAGATGTTATTGGTAGGAGGGAAATAGGGGGAGGACCCCTCGTTCATGCCCCTGAATAACACACAAGTTTACAATAAACACACCACGTCATTGAAAAATAATGTGCTAGTGTCAGAGGAGTAAAACCTGAGTTTGAGTGAGAATCATTTTTAACCCTCACAGAGCCCGCTCCCCTCGTGTAGCTGCAGTGATCAGGGACCCTGCACTGTTCTGACACTTTGATTTCATTTATCAGAGTCTCTGGAAGCAAAGATGCTGGGATGAAAGGTATCGAGAGATTCCCTGACAGCACAGCCCAGGCTCTCTGAACGCGCTAATCCTGCAAGGGGGTTCTGACAGCACAGCCCAGGCTCTTTGAATGCTGTAATCCTGCAGGAAGGGGATGTGTTTAATCTCCTCAATCACTGCACTCGAGCTGCTGGTTAAGCATAGCTGTCACTCAGACTCATCTCCAGCTTCTTAAATGATTAACATAATCTCTCAAAACAAGGACCGTAAGGGGCTTGAGCTGCACAACTTTGTTACTTGGACTTCCAGATCATGTAGGAGTGAACCAGGCCTAAATGACAATTCTCAGTACTAGTAGAGATCAATCGAGCCACACAGAGAGAGCAGAAGCAGAGTGTCAGATTAAAGTGGACCTGTTTCTATTGGCCACCTGCTGCCCTCCCTGCTCATCAGTCTTCTACATTGGAATACTGAATCCATTGATCCATATAATAAATTGGATGGAAGTGCACATGGTTTTCTCTGCCCATGTCCTTATAGTGCTATAGCAGCAACCCCACTCCTCTTACCCCAGCCGCTGTCTCTCCAACCCAGCACCAATATCAGCAGACAACTCACCCCGCTGCTAAACTATTGAATTTCTGCTCTGCTGTCTGCTAGTCCCAGTGCCTTTGGGAGGCCTGAATGTGTCATATTCATTCAGGGGAGGAAAGGAGAGAGAGGCTCGCTGGAATCAACAATCAAACACACCAGCTCAGACTCGGTGAAAGAGTGTAAGCGTTCTGGGCTCTGCTCTACTTTAACTAATGTGCCATTAGTATTGCTCTGATAGTTATGCAATGCAGGGACTCACACAATAAACAGCATTCAAAAGCCTCTTCTTCACATTCAGAAGTAGTCACTTATGAAGCTGAATTTATTTCAACTGCCCGCTGAACCCCTGCCTGCTGTGTTTGTCATGGCTGGGATATCATTATTGTGATGCATTGCTTCAGCATTGCTGTTCTCTCAGTGCAGTTCTGTGAAGCACCTTCAGGATGAAGCGATTATGAAAGCAGTACAGCACCTCAGGGTTGCTTAGAACTCCCAAGGCAATTTGAGAGCCCTTATACGCACTGTATGAGAGCAGCATCAAAGATGAAGCACACAACCTATGCTGCTCCGTTCATTTGCCTTGATATTCACTTATTTGCGAACTAGAGCCAGCTGCCTCTCCTGAATTGGCCTGTGCAGCGTCTGATCTTGCTGTTTATTTCATGTCAATGCAGTTAATAGATGCTGTTACAAGAAAAAGGCAACGGCTTGACTCAGCCCGGCTGCTTCCATGTGTCACGTCTCTCAGAACACTGTTGAAAATGAGATGGTTTCTTCTCACTGATTCTCTGCTGCAGAAATGTTTTTCAATTAATAATGGAATACATTGCCTGGCTTGGGCATGCAGTATTAACAGTTTGCTTGGAAAATGAAACGGACTGGGTTCTGATTAGAACATTCTTTTGGGGATATGCTGAAGGAATCCTAATGAGAGCAACAAGGGTCCTTGTAAACTGTTTGGACTGGAGGCACCAACATGAATTCATGAAGCCTTGAATAGAAAAACAAGCAGCTGTTAATACATGTTATCTATAGAAACATTAAAAGCCTAACATGGTGATTAATGTCACTTCTCAAATATGAACGTCACTAGCAAGGTACCTTTTTAATCCATGTAAAGAAATGTCTATTTTTGAATATTCTGTTATATTATCTCAGGTCAAATCGTGTATAAGGCAGTGGCACTATAACTGGAGATTTCAATTGCCATAGTGAATGAGGGTTAATGCAAGTCACTGCACATTAAAACCACTTGGATAAAAAAAAAGACTTGAAAAAGCACAGTTATCAGGGGTACACCCACACAGGACAACATCCGCAATGATGGCTATCTCCTTCAGAATAATTTCATGGGATGATTTTTTTTTTTGTAAAACCATTTTGCAGTGGCAGGTGTTGGTGCATGTGAGGTATTATATAAGCCCATTAACCAGGAGCACAGGTGCAGGGAATGCAGGCGCGAGGGAGGTAAGAACAGCAGCTGACCTGAAGTGGGGGTGAGACAATGGGCTTCAAACTCTGCCTGTCCCTAGAAAGCCCTGCTAGTGACTCGAATTGTGGCCAGCAGCACTACTGTAAAACCAGGCGTGTTTTGCAGCTTGTTAGTTTCAACCACAAAGCCTATTCCATATGCTACTGTTTCCCTGCTTCTGATGAGCGTGGGTTTGAATGTGCAGTTCAGGAGTTTGAACCTTTCAGTGGTTTTGTACAAGCTGCTTGAACAGGACTGCAGGGCAGACTGCAGCAGCAATCTGCATCGAGCGAAAGGGAGAGTTCTGAGGCAGCCTGCTGCTGCAAACACAAGCGCATTTAACTCTTCACCTCCCGCTCCACCTCACTCTCAATATTACAGATTTGCTGAAAAGTTTGGGCAGTGTGGAGAGCTTGGAAAAGGTCAGATCTTGGGTACTGTTATTAAATTGCTACCCACAGCTACTCAAACCTGTTTTGGGGATTTGAAAAACGCAGTGAAACAGCTGACCCTGTTCTGTCCCATGCTGTATTGTAACTGTGACTATATATATATATATATATATATATATATATATATATATATACACAAGTGGATCTTCAATAGAACAGCTCACAGGATTGCAGGAAAGGTGTTAAGGGAAGACACTGGCTTATTGTATGTTGGAGGCAGTAAATTCACAATAGTACTGCAGGCTACCTACCTGTGTATGCTATTGCAGTTGGAACCCATATATTTTTTTTTATTGCAGTTTATTGTATTAATACTGCCTAGTTATTTCAGTGTATTTTTGTAAGAGAAGCAATTGTGTCAATGATCCTGCACTGTAGAGAGTTAGACCTGGATCACAGCAGATGCTTCAGAGTTTAAGAGTTAAAGAGGTAACAGACATACAGAAATGTTTTTCTCTCCATTCTCTTTGAAGTTTTCCTACCCCGCTCAACCACCCCCTCTCTATGTGTCCACACTGTGCACCAGCTCATTAGATTCAATGTGCAGTCTTCTCAGTTAGAGATAGAATCTGCTCTCTCCCGCTGGAGTTCCAGCCTTTGATATCAGCTCAGAGCCACCTGAGAGAGGCTGCTTGAGGAATGGAGAATCCTGAAGCAGCCAGGAAAGGAATGAATCTACCAGGGTGTTTACAAGCTTCTAAATTATTACTGTAAAGAATCTCAACACTATTCACATCTAACATTCTCAAAAGGGGCTCTTTTCCCTGAATCATTGCACTTTCTATTTAGTCCAAACATTTTCATAGTATGTTGCTCTGGGAAACATGCTGGGACCTGCATCATTAAATAACCAGCATGGTACTAGCCTTTAAACCGCAGCCTTGCACATTGCTATTAAAAATACTGGTATCCACACCCTTATTTGCTGTTTAAACATTAACCAAATTGCTGCTGAACATTTTGTCTGCATAGTATTCATAATTTGGTTGTTACATAATAAGCCACCTAATATAAAAAAGGTATACAGTGAAGTTACACTATAATTGCGTGTTAAATCCCTATAATTAGTGGCATCCTAGCAACAGCAGACTGTGATTTCAATCTGCTGTGGTGCACACAAAGCCTCTTGCTCCTCTCCTTACCTTTCACTGTGGCTGTCCGCGTGCAGTTGTAGAGAATGGCCAGCTCTCCAAACACCTTGCCAGGCCCCATTGTGCACAGCTTCAGCCCATCCTTGGTCACCTCCACCTTCCCCTCTCAAACCAGACAGCAGAGAAAGAAAACTTTAGAAATGCTAGAAAAACAAAACGTATTCAATTACAAACGTTTCGACTACAGCTGTGGCCACAAGTTTTTGTATCACCCTATAGAATGAACTAATTTTGTTTCTTAAAGTCGAATGAAACCTCTTGAATAATGTTACGTTAAAATATTTAATTACACGCCGCTTAACGAAAAACTGACAAAAATGGAAAAACATGACATTTCGAAATCTAACATGAAATACTACTGTACTACTATTATGGCTTCCGGTAGACTTTTGCAATATCATTTTGTAGTTTATTTGATTACATGATGTTAAAAAAAGATCTAAATTATGTTCATATAGTTTTTTTTATTATGTTCTTAAATTCTAGGTGATGCAACACTTTTGTCAATAGCTGTAGAAGTCTTTTTCAATTGAAGACAGCAAAGGCATCAATGTATTACTTCTTTTAGTATTTCTAAACCCTAACCCTTTGACATGTTATCCTCCATGCAGTATAGAGCACACTACTGTAGTGGGGCAGCAGTGTGGAGTAGTGGTTAGGGCTCTGGACTCTTGACCGGAGGGTTGTGGGTTCAATCCCCAGTGGGGGACACTGCTGTTGTACCCTTGAGCAAGGTACTTTACCTAGATTGCTCCAGTAAAAACCCAACTGTATAAATGGGTAATTGTATGTAAAAATAATATGATATCTGTATAATGTGAAATAATGTATAATGTGATATCTTGTAACAATTGTAAGTCGCCCTGGATAAGGGCGTCTGCTAAGAAATGAATAATAATAATAATAATGGATTTTAATAACCTTGTTATATTGTCATCTCCACCAGTTTGTTGCCTGTCCCACGGTTGGTGGTATAAAGAGGGAGTTCTGTAATCAACTGAATTGAAATCAGTTCACATAATTTAAATCGCTGAAATATCTCGATTGCTTTAACAAAATACAAAGCAGAGTCCTGGTTATCCTGGAGTGTAGAGTGTGTGTTTTCATGCGAAGCACTCTTCATATCAACTGAATTTCTGTCAATAAAATGCAAGGCAATTGCAAGCCACAGGCAATGCATTAATTCAGAAAGGCCCTTTATTATTCAGAGCATGTACTCCAATAGCCAAGCTTTGTCATGTTTCTCTCTAAATGAAAAGCATTCAGCCCAGGACAGCATGAGAATAAACAATGTAGCGAAGTTGAAATCACTGCGGATTTGCAGGGCTCAGGTTTCAGTCAAATGACCAATAAGAATCCCATTGGAATTTATTAAGAGGTTTCAGTTGAACTGTACAGTAGTCAGCTGTTCTGAGAACATCACACTTTGATGAATACTCCAGCCTTTACCGGAGCACATTACTCCCACAGATAACTCATGGGTTTAATCAATGCCAGGATTGCTCCATTGACAAAACCTTAATATTTGCTTTTCCCATAAAGCCACAAAGCACTTGGTTTTCTTCCATTAGACAATGCGATGCACTAAAAACCATTCATTTCACATGTGATCTGTTTTACTGATATGGCCCGAGTTTAAAGCAATTTGCAGTGAATGGGTGTGTTTTAACTGGTAAAAGAATCAAGAATACCTTCAGACAATAAATAAAAGTGTGCTGTCTCGGTGCAGCGGACACTTCTACAGTCACATGACCTCAATATAGCAGCCCCGTGAGGCCAGAGTCAGTTTCACGGTCAGTAACAGATTTAGTCTGAAGGGATTTATATAACCCTGAAAATACAAAGGGTTTGACACAGTGGCAGAAGAGGGTTCGTTTTACCTGGAGAATCACAGGATACACCTGTGTAACAAGTGCTTGAGGTCTCGGGTCTTTTTTATCCAGAAACCAAACAAAATCACATGACCCCAATATGGCAGCCACCTTAGGTCACATGTTGAAGTGAAGGATGCCATAAGATTCCTACAACACTTGAAAATGTTGAAATTGGCAGCTTGGATGGTTTCTGAGATGTTAGCGGTAGTAGGTGTGACGGTGGCGGGTTGACAAACTCATACTAACTCCTCTTACAGGCAGCACGACTTGCAAAGTAATTATCCAATGCTTCAATTGTGCATTTCATTCAAAAATCAGGTCAGGGACAGGTGACAAAAACAATTGCTGTTTCTCTTTCAAATGCTTCTGAAAAGATAGAACTGCAGATGAAAAGGGAGAAAGTAATAGAGCATCAGGGACAGCTGTAAGTGACAATCCAAATCAGACTGCTTTTAGAAAACAATGGGAGTGTCGAGGACAGGCAGCCACTGGCCTTGAGAACATGAAGCTCTGAATTGTGCAATGTGCGGATGACAGATCTAACAGCAGATTCCTATTGAATGCACCATCTCTCAGCTTCTAACTGGGCCAATGATTAAAAGCCTGTTTGACCCAAACAATGGATTTCCTTAAGAACAGTCTTGCATATTCAGCAGACTTCAGTTTATGTCTGTGTGCGCATCGGTGTATCTATGTGTGTTGAGATGTGTACATATGCGTGCTTGTGTATTTTCGTGCGTGTGAATAAAGGAACGTTGCATTAAGAGAAAGTCAATATCAATTTGCCGTTCTCTAGCATTAATAGCTTTTCTTGTTACTTTTTTTTTTATAACAATTTAACTAACAATGAATTAACAGGTAAATGAATGACCAGGTAAGAATGCGATTCAGAGCATCCCTCTTTGTGGAAGAAGAAGCAAAGAAATCCCCATGTGAAGCTCCAGTGTAGAGACTGCTACAACCATCAGCAGTGCAGTTAGACTGCAGTTTAACTACTGAACTGCAACTGCAATTACCACTACAGCATCGCTTTCACTGGCCCCTGACCGCAAACTCCTAGCAATACCATGACCCTGTAGCTTTCTGACTGCCCCTTGGTCCAACCTTTCCAATAGCCAGTCCCCTCTAATGAGGCACTTTTTTATGAAACATACAAGATTGGGTGTATTCCTTTAATTCCCTCAAGTGCAACCTCCTCCAATCGATGTGTGCATTCTATTTGTATTTGAAAGCATACGCAGGCTGTTCTGCCCTGTGGTGCAGTGGTTCTACCTTCCATGACGTACACAAGCGAGCTGACATCGCCCTCCTTGATGATGCAGCTGCCCTTGCTGTACTCCACCGGGTACATGCAATCCACAATCTCCAGGATCTGAGACAGCTCCAGGTTCTTCATGAAGTCGTTCTCCAGGATCGCGCCTTTAATCAGCAGCCGGGACCTGAGAGACCAGGAAGACTGATGAGAACACAGCCGTAACTGAACCCATTCGCTGCGCGTTTCTGTTTGTGCTGCTTTCATTTCGCAAGCGTCACTTCAGACCTTTTACACATTTTTTTTTCTCACAGCTACAAGTAAGTTATTACACTGATTAAGGCCCCAGCTGAAAAGTCTGTGCACTGGGCTTAGATTATTATACGTTTTAACATTATGAGTAATTCATTTAATGTTATTATACCTTGCTGGCTATCTTTGTATTGCCCTGTAATCCCTGCGGGGAAACACAACCCCCTCTGCTGAACTACATCTGACCTGAAATGATTGGGATTTCTCCTGGCGAGAACCCCCAGTAACACAGCACGCTGGCATCTTACTGTTCGCTCTTGGAGTAGCAGGCGAGTGTCACGTGGCTGATGTCCTGAATGTCAAGCGCAGTGGGCTCTGCTGAAATGGCCTGGCGCTTGGTCCTCTGCTGCTCCTGCAGCTCTGGTTGGCCTGGCGGGGACGCGGCTGGCTGCACCACTGCCCGGTACTTGTCCAGCTCCGTCTGCAATTTCTGGATCAGCTCATCCTTCTGGTCCAGCTCCAACTCCAGCTCATCAATCAGAGCATCACGCTGCCTCAACTCCTCAATCTTCTCCTGGAGTGCGTACTGAAGATCCCGTAGAGTCCCCATCCTCACCTGCCAGAGACACAGCACTGCTCAATACCTCCCCGTGCTCTGGGGTCTGTGCAGTGCTGTTTAACACATATTATATTATTGAACACATCTCAAGAATTACAATAGGCTTGACAGCTACTGGCCACACAAATGCAAAAAACCCCCCAGATTGACGAATCCAGGTTTCTAAGGAATCCACTTTTTTATGTGTTCTCTTTCACGCATGTGCAATATTCAGTTGAATCTGCAAATATAAACATTTGAAGACCAAAGGGTTGAGCCGGAGAATGTTTTAATTGCAAAAAGTGACTAAGACCTTAGATTAAAAAAATGATAGTATGGAAAACCCAAAAGATTAGGCTAGTTCATAATTCTTAAATAATACGTATCTGAACCTATACTGTAATAAATGCATGACTGTGCATAATTTTACATTTTTTTTTACCATTTATTATATATTTAATTTTAGGTTTAATTATCTACAGTTGAAAACCCACAACATGCACTTGTAATACACAGCATGCAATATAACATCGTGCATCTTACAACTTAGACTTCTGATGATCATGAGAGTTGCCAGGAATAGAAATCCATCGATGTTTTATTCCAGGCTGCTGAATTGAAGTTGACACAGACACGTATTAATACACATCATGTATCACGGTGTTGAAAGAACGGAGTTCAGGGATCCCGCGGCTCTGGTTTCTCATCAGATTCAAACCATGCAGTTTCTTCGGTCCAGGCTGCCGTGTGTCACTCTGCTTGCTCGTCAAATCGTGTTAAACAGCCACAGCTGCGCTGCCTGCTCAACAAACGGCACATTTCAACTAGAATACGCTGCAAGAGTACACGCAGGTGAAATTAAATGATCAGCTGTGGTCACGTCTTTTCAGTGTGAGCTAAACAGAATTTATATCAGGTTCGCTTCAAGGCGTTCACTGCCGTCCTCATACCGAGTTTATTTAATTTTTATTTCACAAACAAACCAGCTTGTGAACTTATTCAGACACAGAAAAATGAGAAACACAAATCATTGATTGATCATTAAATGGATTTTAACCACCAAATGTTACATGTTAACCTAACATTTTCAGTTTATAATGCTGCATATCAGTAAATAACAAAAGCATTTTCGATTTCACAATGATAAAATATATGCAATTTTTTCAATATTACAAAACACACAGTTGTAATCTATGTCAATTTCAAATCTAGCCAAGGTGTTTTTTGCAGAATGAACAATTTTATAAGATATTTCTTCAACCTTTTTGGTGAGACACATTTTTAAACCCCTTACCCCTGGTACACGGATATACAAAATACAAGTGGAACGACTGCCCTGAAATGCTAAAATATATTAAAACTATATAAAAAATGTAATACGAGGTTGTATCTTAAAAAAACCCTTAACCATTTAAAAGAGGTACACTGTTATACAAAGTAATTGTGTAAGGCACAATTGATGTAAGATTATTCCTTACCAATGCTGCCACCCCATGGCGATTAAGTGGAACTGCTATCAAATTCACATCCTAAACATTAAAAAGCTATTGTGTTAAAATGGTTACATTTTTCCTGCACTTGTTAAATAATTCCGTGACAGTCTGAGGATCTTTAGAAGTTAAAGACTGAGAGTTAGTTTATAATTGTGTGTGAGTTTGTGTCCCTTGACAGGTCTTTGCGTATTAAGCTGTAGTTTTAGTGTATAATGCTCATCCCCTCACTGCCTATATTGAGTCTGTGTGTTTGTATCCCTCGATTTGATCATCTTTGAGTTGCATGACTTCTTTATTCTTTAATCTGACTGGAGTCTTTAATCGCTTCCCTCTCTCTCTCTCTCTCTCTCTCTCTCTCTCTCTCTCTCTCTCTCTCTCTCTCTCTCTCTCAGACTACTCCATTGGTCCCAATTCAAAACAGCGCCCCTCGTCTCACCCTGGGTCAGTGTGGCACAGCCTGCCTGCTGTTATGAACAAACACTTCAGCCCTGCCGACACTGCTATACACACACACACACTATCCACACTGCTACACACACACACACACACAATCCACACTGCTATACACACACACACACACACACACACACACACACACAATCCACACTGCTATACACACACTGCTATATAGTAAATAAACTTTGGTTGCCAACACACACACACACACAATACCAACTGCATGACAGACACACACACATACAAAATATTAGCTGAAGCACAGACACTCACCCAATACTAACTGCAGCACAGACACGCATACAGCACACAGACTCACAGGTGTAGACCAGCATGTAGTTGTGACTCTGTGTCTCTCCCTCTGCCTCTCTCTCAGGATCACGAGCGGAGGCTGCGCTTGTTGAGCCTGGATGATATGGAGCGGCTGGCGACCCGCATGCTTCACCCTGAGGCTGTGGAGTGCATGGAGCTGTCCTTCCTGGACTGAGGAATACTGCTGCTGCCCTCTCCACCTCTCCCCTCTCTTTGTGTAAAAGAATAGAAGTACACCACCGATGTTTACCAAACCACACCCACTGAGCAAGGGATTGAGCAGCTCCAGATCCTAACCATGCTCCAGTCCGGGGTTTACCAAACCACACCCACTGAGCAAGGGATTGAGCAGCTCCAGATCCTAACCATGCTCCAGTCCGGGGTTTACCAAACCACACCCACTGAGCAAGGGATTGAGCAGCTCCAGATCCTAACCATGCTCCAGTCCGGGATTTACCAAACCACACCCACTGAGCAAGGGATTGAGCAGCTCCAGATCCTAACCATGCTCCAGTCCGGGGTTTACCAAACCACACCCACTGAGCAAGGGATTGAGCAGCTCCAGATCCTAACCATGCTCCAGTCCGGGGTTTACCAAACCACACCCACTGAGCAAGGGATTGAGCAGCTCCAGATCCTAACCATGCTCCAGTCCGGGGTTTACCAAACCACACCCACTGAGCAAGGGATTGAGCAGCTCCAGATCCTAACCGTGCTCCAGTCCGGGGTTTACCAAACCAAACCCACTGAGCAAGGGATTGAGCAGCTCCAGGTCCTAACTGTGCTCCAGTCCGGGGTTTACCAAACCACACCCACTGAGCAAGGGAACTAGCCCACTGCACCACCTGTCTGCTTGTGACACTCTAGTATTTCACAGAAGCCCTTATATCACCCTCTTTATATTATTATTTTTATGCTTAGACCACTGACCCCTTGTCCTGTTACGTAAACATGTGTCTCTCAAAATGGGTAAAGTGTTTGAAAATGAAAAGGAAACACCTGCCCAACATGGGTTTGAACCCGCTACCCAGGGAATCACGGGGCCCTGCTCTACCAACAGAGCTATCCAGCTGACAGGTGTTCCTGTTGTTTGAAACACATTATTACATTGTGTGGTGATGACCTGGGGGCTAAGAAGTGATTCTCAGCTTTGTTTCATTTGTGATGAACTGGACTCAAAGCCAAACCTTATAAACAGTTAAGTTTAACAATATTTTTTGAAATCGATGGATTAACACTTGCGCTTTACATGTGACTTGAACCAACAACCGTGGAAGTCAGAGTCCAGTGCTCTACCAACTAAGCCAGCCAGAGAGCTGCTTTTTCCTTCTGTCAAATGACCTCCAGTACATTAACTAATGATTTGTACAAAATGCAGATGATTGGAAATATCCAATAAAAGAGTCACTTCTATCAATCTGCAGCTTGGATTTGATCCCAGTCTCTCAAGGTAAAGAGCATTTAGGCACAGGGACCGCCCCCACTGCACCACCTAGCAGCTGTCCTTGATGTTAGGTTTACATTGCCTACAAGGCAAATTAACCAACTTGAATAAAAAAACACTACCGTGAGCAGGGTTTGAACCACCAGCCTTGGAAATCAGGGCCCTGTACTCTACCAACTGAGCCATTCTGCCAGCTGTACCACTGCACTCATTTGTGACTTGAACTGGCCTAATGATCTGTACAACAGAGGTGATTACTGCCTTGAAAATATCCAATAAAAGAGTCACTTCTGTTGTATCTGACGGATTCAAACAAACAGACTCTGTGGAGAAACAAAACAAGCACACAACACAAGGCTTTAAACACAATTCTGGTGTTCATTTATCATTTCTCTTAATCAAAGGACATCAGTAATGCTGTGCCATTGCATTGTGGGTCTGGTTTCAAACTCAGTTCACATGTCCTGTGAGCTGGCTTTGAACCCAGACCTCCAAGGGGAAAGGCAGGAAGAGCTAGTGAACCAGCCCACTGCACCACCTAACTGCTTGTGACAGTCTAGCACTCTAACCTGGTATATGAGATTCACTTCCCTTGTCAGACACCACACACACACACACACACACACACACACACACACACACACACACACACACACACACACACACACACGCCACTGAAGAGAGGAGGGATTATCAAACCCAACCCTATTATACAGTAGCTCCATAAGCTAAATTAAACAATATTTCTGAGTAAGTCGCCCTGGATAAGGGCATCTGCTAAGAAATAAATAATAAATAGACCCCCCCCCGGGTGAGGTGATTAATTCAGCGTGGCTTTGTTAAGCAGGTTACAATGGGCAAAGCAGGCAGTGAACTTTATGAAGACAGGCAGAACGAAGCTCTCGCTTTTCCTTATCCAATGCTGCCATCGTGTGGCCATTTAGTAGAACTGTTGATTTTAATAAAGATAATTTTCTTTAATTTATAAAAAAAAAGTTTTATCTTAACACAGCTCAGTTGCCCATTGTAATGACTCGGATTAACCTTACCACTGTGCAAAAACAAAGACATTTCCGATACATTCTTAAAATAATAATAATAATCACAATAAATAAAACACAAAAAATAATGACAATGTACAGGAAATAGACTTTATATCACAGTGTGGAGCTGTGACAAGATGAAGGAAGCTTGAGGTTGTTCAGTCTAAAGCACTTCCAGTTGTAGATAAAATAAATCAATCTCACGCCAGGCTGAGAACAGAGCTGCTTTTGTTTTGTTTAATTCCTTGTTTGCTGGTAAAGCAAAAGCTCACAACCAGACAAGTACAGCAGCAGACTTCATTAAAACACACACAATAAACGGTACAGTACATGCTGTAGTTACGGACTCTAGAGCTGTGTGTCTAGAGCTGTGTGTTTAAGTGTGATTTGCGGTTCCAAACCCCCATAAGAGGCTGTGTGCTCCAGTGGGCAAAGAAAAGGGCTTGCAGGGAAATAAGCATCACACAGGCTTTCATTTTTTAATTGTTATTTGTCAAATAGCGAGTTGGAGATCATGTACATTTTCTTTACTTGTTTTTTTTAAAACAACTTCACTGTCAAAAAGCACATTTTCCAACACAGATTCTCAAATAAATAAAGTCCATCATTATTGCAGGGAAGACTGCAAGACAAACTTGCAGGTCCTCTTCAAAGATTAACAAATGGCTAAAACACACAAATCCATTGTCCCAGCCCCAAACAAACTTCTGCAGCAGTGACATACCGACGAATAAATCTGATCTATTAATTGATATAAATTATACCTACAAAATGAATTAAATTATTTTTCATTAACATATCTGATCAACTTATTTCCTAGCCTAGGCTCGGTTACATTAGAAACAATGGAACCTCCCCTTTAAATTCTAGAGCTTGATCAACTTATTTCCTGGGACAACGGCAACAGCAGACTCCAAACTGGGCTCTCATCTCATGCATCGATTCAACAATATGTAATCGCAGCTCGGGAAATTTAAGGGCAGAGGATGGATAAATGGATTGATTGTTGCTCCACTACTCCTCACTGTCTGCTACAGCACTGCACACACTGGATACATGAGGATACAAGTACAGACAATAACTGACAATGTTGATGAACCTGTGCAAGCTGTGACTGCAGGTTACTGTCGTCATGAATTACTGTAGTCATGAACCAGCTGACACTCGCAATGCAAGATGAGCACATCCACACTGTCAGCTACATGTGAACTAACATGCTGAACTACATAAAGAAATGCTCCAGCCAGCATCCCATTCGTCATGAGAAGCTAGTCCTGATTCTCAGATACAAACGCCCTCACACAATGTCGAGGGCAGACAGGCAGACTCTGCAGGACACTGTCCCTTAAAAGCAGCTCCAGGGCTCAGAGTCACAGGAGCGAGCCACACTGACCCTGACACTCACCACTACAAGTCACATCTCCTCAAGAAAGAACCAGAATTGAAACGACTTCTCTTAAGTTCTGGATGTCACTCAGGCACACAGCCGCACACTCCAGGAATCTGTCAAAGACAACAATAACGACCAATCTGTAACAACTCGCTCTTAGCACAAAACTAATCCCAACGGCAGGATTACCTCCCTGTATCAAATCTACCCAAATTATTAACAAGGGCAAGGGCGAAGCGACAGTGCATCAAGGACGCGAGATCCCCCAATAAATACACTATAGAAACACGGGATAACCTTAAACATTTATTGGCTAAAATAATTGAAACTGTTCAACAAAACAAGATGGAAAAGAAGTTCCGAGCAAAAAAACAAAACATAAACAAGCCAGCAAAATATCCACTGCGAGAACAAAGTAACAAAATAAAACAAAAAAACAAAACAGTCCCGCAACAAAAATAAAAAAACAACGATCACCAAACTCCTGGGTACCCGCTTGCTTGAAGATCCTCTCGGAAGACGATGACCAGTAATCCACAAAAACTATGAACATGCACTTGAAAAACCAACACCGTCAGCAACGTGGTGCATTACAAGCCGGCTCCAGGCTTTAGCGATCGTGGGCAGCAAAGGTGAACAACACCGGCTAAACAGCCTGAAACTGGAACAAAGCACTTGCTGATAAAAAAAAACAAATCAACTTCCAACAAGAACGACAGTCGAAGGTAAACAGGATCGCTCTACCATGGCAAACCACCCCGGGAAAAAGAACGCCACGGACTTTTCAAAAACAAGGAATAAAGTCCCTAAACAGGAACTAAGGAGACGTTACAGCGTGAACTTGATTGGTCCTGTGAAGAGCAGGGCAGGGCTGGCGCTATTAATTGAATAATTTTTTTTTTTTTTTTTACATGGTGGTGGCGTGAACTTGATTGGTCCTGTGCAGAGCAGGGCAGGGCTGGCGCTATTAATTGAATAATTTTTTTTTTTTTTTTTTTTTACGTGGTGGTGGCGTGAACTTGATTGGTCCTGTGCAGAGCAGGGCAGGGCTGGCGCTATTAATTGAATAATTTTTTTTTTTTTTTTTTTTACGTGGTGGTGGCGTGAACTTGATTGGTCCTGTGCAGAGGAGGGCAGGGCTGGCGCTATTACTTGAATAATTTTTTTTTTTTTTTTTTTTTACGTGGTGGTGGCGTGAACTTGATTGGTCCTGTGCAGAGCAGGGCAGGGCTGGCGCTATTAATTGAATAATTTTTTTTTTTTTTTTTTTTTACGTGGTGGTGGCGTGAACTTGATTGGTCCTGTGCAGAGCAGGGCAGGGCTGGCGCTATTAATTGAATAATTTTTTTTTTTTTTTTTTTTACGTGGTGGTGGCGTGAACTTGATTGGTCCTGTGCAGAGGAGGGCAGGGCTGGCGCTATTACTTGAATAATTTTTTTTTTTTATTTTTTTTTTACGTGGTGGTGGCGTGAACTTGATTGGTCCTGTGCAGAGCAGGGCAGGGCTGGCGCTATTAATTGAATAATTATTATTTTTTTTTTTACGTGGTGGTGGCGTGAACTTGATTGGTCCTGTGCAGAGGAGGGCAGGGCTGGCGCTATTACTTGAATAATTTTTTTTTTTTTTTTTTTTTTACGTGGTGGTGGCGTGAACTTGATTGGTCCTGTGCAGAGCAGGGCAAGGCTGGCGCTATTAATAGAATAATTATTATTTTTTTTTTTACGTGGTGGTGGCGTGAACTTGATTGGTCCTGTGCAGAGGAGGGCAGGGCTGGCGCTATTACTTGAATAATTTTTTTTTTTTTTTTTTTTTTACGTGGTGGTGGCGTGAACTTGATTGGTCCTGTGAAGAGCAGGGCAGGGCTGGCGCTATTAATTGAATAATTTTTATTTTTTTTTTTACGTGGTGGTGGCGTGAACTTGATTGGTCCTGTGCAGAGCAGGGCAGGGCTGGCGCTATTACTTGAATAATTTTTTTTTTTTATTTTTTTTTTACGTGGTGGTGGCGTGAACTTGATTGGTCCTGTGCAGAGCAGGGCAGGGCTGGCGCTATTAATTGAATAATTTTTATTTATTTTTTTTTACGTGGTGGTGGCGTGAACTTGATTGGTCCTGTGCAGAGCAGGGCAGGGCTGGCGCTATTAATTGAATAATTTTTTTTTTTTTTTTTTACGTGGTGGTGGCGTGAACTTGATTGGTCCTGTGCAGAGGAGGGCAGGGCTGGCGCTATTACTTGAATAATTTTTTTTTTTTTTTTTTTTTTACGTGGTGGTGGCGTGAACTTGATTGGTCCTGTGCAGAGCAGGGCAGGGCTGGCGCTATTAATTGAATAATTTTTTTTTTTTTTTTACGTGGTGGTGGCGTGAACTTGATTGGTCCTGTGCAGAGCAGGGCAGGGATGGCGCTATTACTTGAATAATTTTTTTTTTTTTTTTTTACGTGGTGGTGGCGTGAACTTGATTGGTCCTGTGCAGAGGAGGGCAGGGCTGGCGCTATTACTTGAATAATTTTTTTTTTTTTTTTTTTTTTACGTGGTGGTGGCGTGAACTTGATTGGTCCTGTGCAGAGCAGGGCAAGGCTGGCGCTATTAATAGAATAATTATTATTTTTTTTTTACGTGGTGGTGGCGTGAACTTGATTGGTCCTGTGAAGAGCAGGGCAGGGCTGGCGCTATTAATTGAATAATTTTTATTTTTTTTTTTACGTGGTGGTGGCGTGAACTTGATTGGTCCTGTGCAGAGCAGGGCAGGGCTGGCGCTATTACTTGAATAATTTTTTTTTTTTATTTTTTTTTTACGTGGTGGTGGCGTGAACTTGATTGGTCCTGTGCAGAGCAGGGCAGGGCTGGCGCTATTAATTGAATAATTTTTATTTATTTTTTTTTACGTGGTGGTGGCGTGAACTTGATTGGTCCTGTGCAGAGCAGGGCAGGGCTGGCGCTATTAATTGAATAATTTTTTTTTTTTTTTTTACGTGGTGGTGGCGTGAACTTGATTGGTCCTGTGCAGAGGAGGGCAGGGCTGGCGCTATTACTTGAATAATTTTTTTTTTTTTTTTTTTTTTACGTGGTGGTGGCGTGAACTTGATTGGTCCTGTGCAGAGCAGGGCAGGGCTGGCGCTATTAATTGAATAATTTTTTTTTTTTTTTTACGTGGTGGTGGCGTGAACTTGATTGGTCCTGTGCAGAGCAGGGCAGGGATGGCGCTATTACTTGAATAATTTTTTTTTTTTTTTTTTACGTGGTGGTGGCGTGAACTTGATTGGTCCTGTGCAGAGCAGGGCAGGGCTGGCGCTATTAATTGAAATTTTTTTTTTTTTTTTTACGTGGTGGTGGCGTGAACTTGATTGGTCCTGTGCAGAGCAGGGCAGGGCTGGCGCTATTACTTGAATAATTTTTTTTTTTTTTTTTACGTGGTGGTGGCGTGAACTTGATTGGTCCTGTGCAGAGCAGGGCAGGGCTGGCGCTATTACTTGAATAATTTTTTTTTTTTTTTACGTGGTGGTGGCGTGAACTTGATTGGTCCTGTGAAGAGTAGGGCAGGGCTGGCGCTATTAATTGAATAATTTTTTTTTTTTTTTTTTTTACGTGGTAGTGGCGTGAACTTGATTGGTCCTGTGCAGAGCAGGGCAGGGCTGGCGCTATTAATTGAATAATTTTATTTATTTTTTTTTTTTTACGTGGTGGTGGCGTGAACTTGATTGGTCCTGTGCAGAGCAGGGCAGGGCTGGCGCTATTAATTGAATAATTTTTTTTTTTTTTTTTTTTTACGTGGTGGTGGCGTGAACTTGATTGGTCCTGTGCAGAGGAGGGCAGGGCTGGCGCTATTACTTGAATAATTTTTTTTTTTTTTTTTTACGTGGTGGTGGCGTGAACTTGATTGGTCCTGTGCAGAGCAGGGCAGGGCTGGCGCTATTAATTGAAAATTTTTTTTTTTTTTTTTACGTGGTGGTGGCGTGAACTTGATTGGTCCTGTGCAGAGCAGGGCAGGGCTGGCGCTATTACTTGAATAATTTTTTTTTTTTTTTTACGTGGTGGTGGCGTGAACTTGATTGGTCCTGTGCAGAGCAGGGCAGGGCTGGCGCTATTACTTGAATAATTTTTTTTTTTTTTACGTGGTGGTGGCGTGAACTTGATTGGTCCTGTGAAGAGTAGGGCAGGGCTGGCGCTATTAATTGAATAATTATTATTTATTTATTTATTTTTTTTACGTGGTGGTGGCGTGAACCTGATTGGTCCTGTGTAGAGCAGGGCAGGGCTGGCGCTATTAATTGAATAATTATTATTTATTTATTTATTTTTTTTACGTGGTGGTGGCGTGAACTTGATTGGTCCTGTGCAGAGCAGGGCAGGGCTGGTGCTATTAATTGAATATTTTTTTTTTTTTTACGTGGTGGTGGCGTGAACTTGATTGGTCCTGTGCAGAGCAGGGCAGGGCTGGCGCTATTACTTGAATAATTTTTTTTTTTTTTTTTTACGTGGTGGTGGCGTGAACTTGATTGGTCCTGTGCAGAGCAGGGCAGGGCTGGCGCTATTACTTGAATAATTTTTTTTTTTTTTTACGTGGTGGTGGCGTGAACTTGATTGGTCTTGTGAAGAGCAGGGCAGGGCTGGCGCTATTAATTGAATAATTTTTTTTTTTTTTTTTTTTTACGTGGTAGTGGCGTGAACTTGATTGGTCCTGTGCAGAGCAGGGCAGGGCTGGCGCTATTAATTGAATAATTTTATTTATTTATTTTTTTTTACGTGGTGGTGGCGTGAACCTGATTGGTCCTGTGCAGAGCAGGGCAGGGCTGGCGCTATTACTTGAATAATTATTATTTATTTATTTTTTTTTTTACGTGGTGGTGGCGTGAACTTGATTGGTCCTGTGCAGAGCAGGGCAGGGCTGGTGCTATTAATTGAATAATTTTTTTTTTTTTTTTACGTGGTGGTGGCGTGAACTTGATTGGTCCTGTGCAGAGCAGGGCAGGGCTGGCGCTATTACTTGAATAATTTTTTTTTTTTTTTTTTTACGTGGTGGTGGTGTGAACTTGATTGGTCCTGTGCAGAGGAGGGCAGGGCTGGCGCTATTACTTGAATAATTTTTTTTTTTTTTTTTACGTGGTGGTGGCGTGAACTTGATTGGTCCTGTGCAGAGGAAGGCAGGGCTGGCGCTATTACTTGAATAATTTTTTTTTTTTTTTTTTTTTTACGTGGTGGTGGCGTGAACTTGATTGGTCCTGTGCAGAGCAGGGCAGGGCTGGCGCTATTACTTGAATAATTTTTTTTTTTTTTTTTTTTACGTGGTAGTGGCGTGAACTTGATTGGTCCTGTGCAGAGCAGGGCAGGGCTGGCGCTATTAATTGAATAATTTTATTTATTTATTTTTTTTTACGTGGTGGTGGCGTGAACCTGATTGGTCCTGTGCAGAGCAGGGCAGGGCTGGCGCTATTACTTAAATAATTATTATTTATTTATTTATTTTTTTTACGTGGTGGTGGCGTGAACTTCATTGGTCCTGTGCATAGCAGGGCAGGGCTGGTGCTATTAATTGAATAATTTTTTTTTTTTTTTTACGTTGTGGTGGCGTGAACTTGATTGGTCCTGTGCAGAGCAGGGCAGGGCTGGCGCTATTACTTGAATAATTTTTTTATTTTATTTTTTACGTGGTGGTGGTGTGAACTTGATTGGTCCTGTGCAGAGGAGGGCAGGGCTGGCGCTATTACTTGAATAATTTTTTTTTTTTTTACGTGGTGGTGGCGTGAACTTGATTGGTCCTGTGCAGAGCAGGGCAGGGCTGGCGCTATGAATTGAATAATTTTTTTTTTTTTACGTGGTGGTGGCGTGAACTTGATTGGTCCTGTGCAGAGCAGGGCAGGGCTGGCGCTATTACTTGAATAATTTTTTTTTTTTTTTTTTTTACGTGGTGGTGGTATCGTGAACTTGATTGGTCCTGTGCAGAGCAGGGCAGGGCTGGCGCTATTACTTGACTAATTATTATTTTTTTTTTTACGTGGTGGTGGCGTGAACTTGATCGGTCCTGTGCAGAGCAGGGCAGGGCTGGCGCTATAATTGAATATTTTTTTTTTTTTTTACGTGGTGGTGGCGTGAACTTGATTGGTCCTGTGCAGAGGAGGGCAGGGCTGGCGCTATTACTTGAATAATTTTTTTTTTTTTTTTTTTTACGTGGTGGTGGCGTGAACTTGATTGGTCCTGTGCAGAGCAGGGCAGGGCTGGCGCTATTAATTGAATAATTTTTTTTTTTTACGTGGTGGTGGCGTGAACTTGATTGGTCCTGTGCAGAGCAGGGCAGGGCTGGCGCTATTACTTGAATAATTTTTTTTTTTTTTTTTTACGTGGTGGTGGCGTGAACTTGATTGGTCCTGTGCAGAGCAGGGCAGGGCTGGCGCTATTACTTGAATAATTTTTTTTTTATTTTTTTTACGTGGTGGTGGCGTGAACTTGATTGGTCCTGTGCAGAGTAGGGAAGGGCTGGCGCTATTACTTGAATAATTTTTTTTTTTTTTTTACGTGGTGGTGGCGTGAACTTGATTGGTCCTGTGAAGAGCAGGGCAGAGCTGGCGCTATTAATTGAATAATTTTTTTTTTTTTTTTTTTACGTGGTGGTGGCGTGAACTTGATTGGTCCTGTGCAGAGCAGGGCAGGGCTGGCGCTATTACTTGAATAATTTTTTTTTTTTTTTTTTACGTGGTGGTGGCGTGAACTTGATTGGTCCTGTGCAGAGCAGGGCAGGGCTGGCGCTATTACTTGAATAATTTTTTTTTTTTAATTTTTTTACCTGGTGGTGGCGTGAACTTGATTGGTCCTGTGCAGAGCAGGGCAGGGCTGGCGCTATTAATTGAATAATTTTTTTTTTTTTTATTTACGTGGTGGTGCCGTGAACTTGATTGGTCCTGTGCAGAGCAGGGCAGGGATGGCGCTATTACTTGAATATTTTTTTTTTTTTTTTTTTTTTTTACGTGGTGGTGGCGTGAACTTGATTGGTCCTGTGCAGAGCAGGGCAGGGCTGGCGCTATTACTTGAATAAATTTTTTTTTTTTTTTACGTGGTGGTGGCGTGAACTTGATTGGTCCTGTGCAGAGGAGGGCAGGGCTGGCGCTATTAATTGAATAATTTTATTTATTTATTTTTTTTACGTGGTGGTGGCGTGAACTTGATTGGTCCTGTGCAGAGCAGGGCAGGGCTGGTGCTATAAATTGAATAATTTTTTTTTTTTTTTTTTTACGTGGTGGTGGCGTGAACTTGATTGGTCCTGTGCAGAGGAGGGCAGGGCTGGCGCTATTACTTGAATAAATTTTTTTTTTTTACGTGGTGGTGGCGTGAACTTGATTGGTCCTGTGCAGAGGAGGGCAGGGCTGGCGCTATTAATTGAATAATTTTATTTATTTATTTTTTTTACGTGGTGGTGGCGTGAACTTGATTGGTCCTGTGCAGAGCAGGGCAGGGCTGGTGCTATAAATTGAATAATTTTTTTTTTTTTTTTTTTTACGTGGTGGTGGCGTGAACTTGATTGGTCCTGTGCAGAGGAGGGCAGGGCTGGCGCTATTACTTGAATAAATTTTTTTTTTTTACGTGGTGGTGGCGTGAACTTGATTGGTCCTGTGAAGAGCAGGGCAGGGCTGGCGCTATTACTTGAAACATTTTTTTTTTTTTTTTTTACGTGGTGGTGGCGTGAACTTGATCGGTCCTGTGCAGAGCAGGGCAGGGCTGGCGCTATTAATTGAATAATTTTTTTTTTTTTTTTACGTGGTGGTGGCGTGAACTTGATTGGTCCTGTGCAGAGGAGGGCAGGGCTGGCGCTATTACTTGAATAATTTTTTTTTTTTTTTTTTTACGTGGTGGTGGCGTGAACTTGATTGGTCCTGTGCAGAGCAGGGCAGGGCTGGCGCTATTAATTGAATAATTTTTTTTTTTTTTACGTGGTGGTGGCGTGAACTTGATTGGTCCTGTGCAGAGCAGGGCAGGGCTGGCGCTATTACTTGAATAATTTTTTTTTTTTTTTTTTTTTTTTACGTGGTGGTGGCGTGAACTTGATCGGTCCTGTGCAGAGCAGGGCAGGGCTGGCGCTATTAATTGAATAATTATTTTTTTTTTTTTACATGGTGGTGCCGTGAACTTGATTGGTCCTGTGCAGAGCAGGGCAGGGCTGGCGCTATTACTTGAATAATTTTTTTTTTTTTTTTTTTTTTTACGTGGTGGTGGCGTGAACTTGATTGGTCCTGTGCAGAGCAGGGCAGGGCTGGCGCTATTACTTGAATAATTTTTTTTTTTTTTTACGTGGTGGTGGCGTGAACTTGATTGGTCCTGTGCAGAGCAGGGCAGGGCTGGCGCTATTACTTGAATAATTTTTTTTTAATTTTTTTTACGTGGTGGTGGCGTGAACTTGATTGGTCCTGTGCAGAGCAGGGAAGGGCTGGCGCTATTACTTGAATAATTTTTTTTTTTTTTTTACGTGGTGGTGGCGTGAACTTGATTGGTCCTGTGAAGAGCAGGGCAGGGCTGGCGCTATTAATTGAATAATTTTTTTTTTTTTTTTTTTACGTGGTGGTGGCGTGAACTTGATTGGTCCTGTGCAGAGCAGGGCAGGGCTGGCGCTATTACTTGAATAATTTTTTTTTTTTTTTTTACGTGGTGGTGGCGTGAACTTGATTGGTCCTGTGCAGAGCAGGGCAGGGCTGGCGCTATTACTTGAATAATTTTTTTTTTTTTTTTTTTTTACCTGGTGGTGGCGTGAACTTGATTGGTCCTGTGCAGAGCAGGGCAGGGCTGGCGCTATTAATTGAATAATTTTTTTTTTTTTTATTTACGTGGTGGTGCCGTGAACTTGATTGGTCCTGTGCAGAGCAGGGCAGGGATGGCGCTATTACTTGAATATTTTTTTTTTTTTTTTTTTTTTTACGTGGTGGTGGCGTGAACTTGATTGGTCCTGTGCAGAGCAGGGCAGGGCTGGCGCTATTACTTGAATAATTTTTTTTTTTTTTTTACGTGGTGGTGGCGTGAACTTGATTGGTCCTGTGCAGAGGAGGGCAGGGCTGGCGCTATTAATTGAATAATTTTATTTATTTATTTTTTTTACGTGGTGGTGGCGTGAACTTGATTGGTCCTGTGCAGAGCAGGGCAGGGCTGGTGCTATAAATTGAATAATTTTTTTTTTTTTTTTTTTACGTGGTGGTGGCGTGAACTTGATTGGTCCTGTGCAGAGCAGGGCAGGGCTGGTGCTATAAATTGAATAATTTTTTTTTTTTTTTTTTTTACGTGGTGGTGGCGTGAACTTGATTGGTCCTGTGCAGAGGAGGGCAGGGCTGGCGCTATTACTTGAATAAATTTTTTTTTTTTACGTGGTGGTGGCGTGAACTTGATTGGTCCTGTGAAGAGCAGGGCAGGGCTGGCGCTATTACTTGAAACATTTTTTTTTTTTTTTTTTACGTGGTGGTGGCGTGAACTTGATCGGTCCAATGCAGAGCAGGGCAGGGCTGGCGCTATTAATTGAATAATTTTTTTTTTTTTTTTTACGTGGTGGTGGCGTGAACTTGATTGGTCCTGTGCAGAGGAGGGCAGGGCTGGCGCTATTACTTGAATAATTTTTTTTTTTTTTTTTTTACGTGGTGGTGGCGTGAACTTGATTGGTCCTGTGCAGAGCAGGGCAGGGCTGGCGCTATTAATTGAATAATTTTTTTTTTTTTTACGTGGTGGTGGCGTGAACTTGATTGGTCCTGTGCAGAGCAGGGCAGGGCTGGCGCTATTACTTGAATAATTTTTTTTTTTTTTTTTTTTTTTTTACGTGGTGGTGGCGTGAACTTGATCGGTCCTGTGCAGAGCAGGGCAGGGCTGGCGCTATTAATTGAATAATTATTTTTTTTTTTTTACGTGGTGGTGCCGTGAACTTGATTGGTCCTGTGCAGAGCAGGGCAGGGCTGGCGCTATTACTTGAATAATTTTTTTTTTTTTTTTTTTTTTTTTACGTGGTGGTGGCGTGAACTTGATTGGTCCTGTGCAGAGCAGGGCAGGGCTGGCGCTATTAATTGAATAATTTTATTTATTTATTTTTTTTTACGTGGTGGTGGCATGAACCTGATTGGTCCTGTGCAGAGCAGGGCAGGGCTGGCGCTATTACTTAAATAATTATTATTTATTTATTTATTTTTTTTACGTGGTGGTGGCGTGAACTTCATTGGTCCTGTGCAGAGCAGGGCAGGGCTGGTGCTATTAATTGAATAATTTTTTTTTTTTTTTACGTGGTGGTGGCGTGAACTTGATTGGTCCTGTGCAGAGTAGGGCAGGGCTGGCGCTATTACTTGAATAATTTTTTTTTTTTTTTTTTTACGTGGTGGTGGTGTGAACTTGATTGGTCCTGTGCAGAGGAGGGCAGGGCTGGCGCTATTAATTGAATAATTTTTTTTTTTTTTACGTGGTGGTGGCGTGAACTTGATTGGTCCTGTGCAGAGCAGGGCAGGGCTGGCGCTATTACTTGAATAATTTTTTTTTTTTTTTTTTTTTTTTACGTGGTGGTGGCGTGAACTTGATCGGTCCTGTGCAGAGCAGGGCAGGGCTGGCGCTATTAATTGAATAATTATTTTTTTTTTTTTACGTGGTGGTGCCGTGAACTTGATTGGTCCTGTGCAGAGCAGGGCAGGGCTGGCGCTATTACTTGAATAATTTTTTTTTTTTTTTTTTTTTTTTTACGTGGTGGTGGCGTGAACTTGATTGGTCCTGTGCAGAGCAGGGCAGGGCTGGCGCTATTAATTGAATAATTTTATTTATTTATTTTTTTTTACGTGGTGGTGGCATGAACCTGATTGGTCCTGTGCAGAGCAGGGCAGGGCTGGCGCTATTACTTAAATAATTATTATTTATTTATTTATTTTTTTTACGTGGTGGTGGCGTGAACTTCATTGGTCCTGTGCAGAGCAGGGCAGGGCTGGTGCTATTAATTGAATAATTTTTTTTTTTTTTTTACGTGGTGGTGGCGTGAACTTGATTGGTCCTGTGCAGAGTAGGGCAGGGCTGGCGCTATTACTTGAATAATTTTTTTTTTTTTTTTTTTACGTGGTGGTGGTGTGAACTTGATTGGTCCTGTGCAGAGGAGGGCAGGGCTGGCGCTATTACTTGAATAATTTTTTTTTTTTTACGTGGTGGTGGCGTGAACTTGATTGGTCCTGTGCAGAGCAGGGCAGGGCTGGCGCTATGAATTGAATAATTTTTTTTTTTTTACGTGGTGGTGGCGTGAACTTGATTGGTCCTGTGCAGAGCAGGGCAGGGCTGGCGCTATTAATTGAATAATTTTTTTTTTTTTTTATTTACGTGGTGGTGCCGTGAACTTGATTGGTCCTGTGCAGAGCAGGGCAGGGATGGCGCTATTACTTGAATATTTTTTTTTTTTTTTTTTTTTTTTACGTGGTGGTGGCGTGAACTTGATTGGTCCTGTGCAGAGCAGGGCAGGGCTGGCGCTATTACTTGAATAATTTTATTTTTTTTTTTTACGTGGTGGTGGCGTGAACTTGATTGGTCCTGTGCAGAGGAGGGCAGGGCTGGCGCTATTAATTGAATAATTTTATTTATTTATTTTTTTTACGTGGTGGTGGCGTGAACCTTATTGGTCCTGTGCAGAGCAGGGCAGGGCTGGCGCTATTACTTGAATAATTATTATTTATTTATTTATTTTTTTTACGTGGTGGTGCCGTGAACTTGATTGGTCCTGTGCAGAGCAGGGCAGGGCTGGTGCTATAAATTGAATAATTTTTTTTTTTTTTTTTTTTTACGTGGTGGTGGCGTGAACTTGATTGGTCCTGTGCAGAGGAGGGCAGGGCTGGCGCTATTACTTGAATACATTTTTTTTTTTTTACGTGGTGGTGGCGTGAACTTGATTGGTCCTGTGAAGAGCAGGGCAGGGCTGGCGCTATTACTTGAAAAATTTTTTTTTTTTTTTTTTACGTGGTGGTGGCGTGAACTTGATCGGTCCTGTGCAGAGCAGGGCAGGGCTGGCGCTATTAATTGAATAATTTTTTTTTTTTTTTTTACGTGGTGGTGGCGTGAACTTGATTGGTCCTGTGCAGAGGAGGGCAGGGCTGGCGCTATTACTTGAATAATTTTTTTTTTTTTTTTTTTTACGTGGTGGTGGCGTGAACTTGATTGGTCCTGTGCAGAGCAGGGCAGGGCTGGCGCTATTAATTGAATAATTATTATTTTTTTTTACGTGGTGGTGCCGTGAACTTGATTGGTCCTGTGCAGAGCAGGGCAGGGCTGGCGCTATTACTTGAATAATTTTTTTTTTTTTTTTTTTTTTTTACGTGGTGGTGGCGTGAACTTGATTGGTCCTGTGCAGAGCAGGGCAGGGCTGGCGCTATTAATTGAATAATTTTATTTATTTATTTTTTTTTACGTGGTGGTGGCGTGAACCTGATTGGTCCTGTGCAGAGCAGGGCAGGGCTGGCGCTATTACTTAAATAATTATTATTTATTTATTTATTTTTTTTACGTGGTGGTGGCGTGAACATCATTGGTCCTGTGCAGAGCAGGGCAGGGCTGGTGCTATTAATTGAATAATTTTTTTTTTTTTTTTACGTGGTGGTGGCGTGAACTTGATTGGTCCTGTGCAGAGCAGGGCAGGGCTGGCGCTATTACTTGAATAATTTTTTTATTTTTTTTTTACGTGGTGGTGGTGTGAACTTGATTGGTCCTGTGCAGAGGAGGGCAGGGCTGGCGCTATTACTTGAATAATTTTTTTTTTTTTACGTGGTGGTGGCGTGAACTTGATTGGTCCTGTGCAGAGCAGGGCAGGGCTGGCGCTATTAATTGAATAATTTTATTTATTTATTTTTTTTTACGTGGTGGTGGCGTGAACCTGATTGGTCCTGTGCAGAGCAGGGCAGGGCTGGCGCTATTACTTGAATAATTATTATTTATTTATTTATTTTTTTTACGTGGTGGTGGCGTGAACTTGATTGGTCCTGTGCAGAGGAGGGCAGGGCTGGCGTTATAATTGAATATTTTTTTTTTTTTTTTACGTGGTGGTGGCGTGAACTTGATTGGTCCTGTGCAGAGGAGGGCAGGGCTGGCGCTATTACTTGAATAATTTTTTTTTTTTTTTTTTTTTACGTGGTGGTGGCGTGAACTTGATTGGTCCTGTGCAGAGCAGGGCAGGGCTGGCGCTATTAATTGAATAATTTTTTTTTTTTACGTGGTGGTGGCGTGAACTTGATTGGTCCTGTGCAGAGCAGGGCAGGGCTGGCGCTATTACTTGAATAATTTTTTTTTTTTTTTTTTTACGTGGTGGTGGCGTGAACTTGATTGGTCCTGTGCAGAGCAGGGCAGGGCTGGCGCTATTACTTGAATAATTTTTTTTTAAT
The DNA here is from genome assembly GCF_902713425.1 of Acipenser ruthenus. Lineage (NCBI taxonomy): Eukaryota > Metazoa > Chordata > Actinopteri > Acipenseriformes > Acipenseridae > Acipenser > Acipenser ruthenus. Next base: position 382,581 of record NC_081225.1, on the reverse strand, counting down.
TTTTTTTACGTGGTGGTGGCGTGAACTTGATTGGTCCTGTGTAGAGCAGGGAAGGGCTGGCGCTATTAATTGAATAATTTTTTTTTTTTTTTTTTTACGTGGTGGTGGCGTGAACTTGATTGGTCCTGTGCAGAGCAGGGCAGGGCTGGCGCTATTACTTGAATAATTTTTTTTTTTTTTTTTTACGTGGTGGTGGCGTGAACTTGATTGGTCCTGTGCAGAGCAGGGCAGGGCTGGCGCTATTACTTGAATAATTTTTTTTTTTTTATTTTTTTACCTGGTGGTGGCGTGAACTTGATTGGTCCTGTGCAGAGCAGGGCAGGGCTGGCGCTATTAATTGAATAATTTTTTTTTTTTTTTTATTTACGTGGTGGTGCCGTGAACTTGATTGGTCCTGTGCAGAGCAGGGCAGGGATGGCGCTATTACTTGAATATTTTTTTTTATTTTTTTTTTTTTACGTGGTGGTGGCGTGAACTTGATTGGTCCTGTGCAGAGCAGGGCAGGGCTGGCGCTATTACTTGAATAATTTTTTTTTTTTTTTTACGTGGTGGTGGCGTGAACTTGATTGGTCCTGTGCAGAGGAGGGCAGGGCTGGCGCTATTACTTGAATAATTATTATTTATTTATTTATTTATTTTACGTGGTGGTGCCGTGAACTTGATTGGTCCTGTGCAGAGCAGTGCAGGGCTGGTGCTATAAATTGAATAATTTTTTTTTTTTTTTTTTTTACGTGGTGGTGGCGTGAACTTGATTGGTCCTGTGCAGAGGAGGGCAGGGCTGGCGCTATTACTTGAATAAATTTTTTTTTTTTTACGTGGTGGTGGCGTGAACTTGATTGGTCCTGTGAAGAGCAGGGCAGGGCTGGCGCTATTACTTGAAAAATTTTTTTTTTTTTTTTTTACGTGGTGGTGGCGTGAACTTGATTGGTCCTGTGCAGAGCAGGGCAGGGCTGGCGCTATTAATTGAATAATTTTTTTTTTTTTTTTTACGTGGTGGTGGCGTGAACTTGATTGGTCCTGTGCAGAGGAGGGCAGGGCTGGCGCTATTACTTGAATAATTTTTTTTTTTTTTTTTTTACGTGGTGGTGGCGTGAACTTGATTGGTCCTGTGCAGAGCAGGGCAGGGCTGGCGCTATTAATTGAATAATTTTTTTTTTTTTTACGTGGTGGTGGCGTGAACTTGATTGGTCCTGTGCAGAGCAGGGCAGGGCTGGCGCTATTACTTGAATAATTTTTTTTTTTTTTTTTTTTTTTTACGTGGTGGTGGCGTGAACTTGATCGGTCCTGTGCAGAGCAGGGCAGGGCTGGCGCTATTAATTGAATAATTTTTTTTTTTTTTACGTGGTGGTGCCGTGAACTTGATTGGTCCTGTGCAGAGCAGGGCAGGGCTGGCGCTATTACTTGAATAATTTTTTTTTTTTTTTTTTTTTTTTTACGTGGTGGTGGCGTGAACTTGATTGGTCCTGTGCAGAGCAGGGCAGGGCTGGCGCTATTACTTGAATAATTTTTTTTTTTTTTTTTTTACGTGGTGGTGGCGCGAACTTGATTGGTCCTGTGCAGAGCAGGGCAGGGCTGGCGCTATTACTTGAATAATTTTTTATTTTTTTTTTACGTGGTGGTGGCGTGAACTTGATTGGTCCTGTGAAGAGCAGGGCAGGGCTGGCGCTATTAATTGAATAATTTTTTTTTTTTTTTTTTTACGTGGTGGTGGCGTGAACTTGATTGGTCCTGTGCAGAGCAGGGCAGGGCTGGCGCTATTACTTGAATAATTTTATTTTTTTTTTTTACGTGGTGGTGGCGTGAACTTGATTGGTCCTGTGCAGAGGAGGGCAGGGCTGGCGCTATTAATTGAATAATTTTATTTATTTATTTTTTTTTACGTGGTGGTGGCGTGAACCTTATTGGTCCTGTGCAGAGCAGGGCAGGGCTGGCGCTATTACTTGAATAATTATTATTTATTTATTTATTTTTTTTACGTGGTGGTGGTGTGAACTTGATTGGTCCTGTGCAGAGGAGGGCAGGTCTGGCGCTATTACTTGAATAATTTTTTTTTTTTTTACGTGGTGGTGGCGTGAACTTGATTGGTCCTGTGAAGAGCAGGGCAGGGCTGGCGTTATTTTACTTGAATAATTTTCTTTTTTTTTTTTTTTTTTACGTGGTGGTGGCGTGAACTTGATCGGTCCTGTGCAGAGCAGGGCAGGGCTGGCGCTATTAATTGAATAATTTTTTTTTTTTTTTTACGTGGTGGTGGCGTGAACTTGATTGGTCCTGTGCAGAGGAGGGCAGGGCTGGCGCTATTACTTGAATAATTTTTTTTTTTTTTTTTTTACGTGGTGGTGGCGTGAACTTGATTGGTCCTGTGCAGAGCAGGGCAGGGCTGGCGCTATTACTTGAATAATTTTTTTTTTTTTTTTTACGTAGTGGTGGCGTGAACTTGATTGATCCTGTGCAGAGGAGGGCAGGGCTGGCGCTATTAATTGAATAATTTTATTTATTTATTTTTTTTTACGTGGTGGTGGCGTGAACCTTATTGGTCCTGTGCAGAGCAGGGCAGGGCTGGCGCTATTACTTGAATAATTATTATTTATTTATTTATTTTTTTTACGTGGTGGTGGTGTGAACTTGATTGGTCCTGTGCAGAGGAGGGCAGGTCTGGCGCTATTACTTGAATAATTTTTTTTTTTTTACGTGGTGGTGGCGTGAACTTGATTGGTCCTGTGAAGAGCAGGGCAGGGCTGGCGTTATTACTTGAATAATTTTTTTTTTTTTTTTTTTTTACGTGGTGGTGGCGTGAACTTGATCGGTCCTGTGCAGAGCAGGGCAGGGCTGGCGCTATTAATTGAATAATTTTTTTTTTTTTTTTACGTGGTGGTGGCGTGAACTTGATTGGTCCTGTGCAGAGGAGGGCAGGGCTGGCGCTATTACTTGAATAATTTTTTTTTTTTTTTTTTTACGTGGTGGTGGCGTGAACTTGATTGGTCCTGTGCAGAGCAGGGCAGGGCTGGCGCTATTACTTGAATAATTTTTTTTTTTTTTTTACGTGGTGGTGGCGTGAACTTGATTGGTCCTGTGCAGAGGAGGGCAGGGCTGGCGCTATTAATTGAATAATTTTATTTATTTTATTTTTTTTACGTGGTGGTGGCGTGAACCTTATTGGTCCTGTGCAGAGCAGGGCAGGGCTGGCGCTATTACTTGAATAATTATTATTTATTTATTTATTTTTTTTACGTGGTGGTGGCGTGAACTTGATTGGTCCTGTGCAGAGCAGGGCAGGGCTGGTGCTATAAATTGAATAATTTTTTTTGTTTTTTTTTTACGTGGTGGTGGTGTGAACTTGATTGGTCCTGTGCAGAGGAGGGCAGGGCTGGCGCTATTACTTGAATAATTTTTTTTTTTTTACGTGGTGGTGGCGTGAACTTGATTGGTCCTGTGAAGAGCAGGGCAGGGCTGGCGTTATTACTTGAATAATTTTTTTTTTTTTTTTTTTACGTGGTGGTGGCGTGAACTTGATTGGTCCTGTGCAGAGCAGGGCAGGGCTGGCGCTATTAATTGAATAATTTTTTTTTTTTTTTACGTGGTGGTGGCGTGAACTTGATTGGTCCTGTGAAGAGCAGGGCAGGGCTGGCGCTATTACTTGAATAATTTTTTTTTTTTTTTTTTTTTTTTTACGTGGTGGTGGCGTGAACTTGATCGGTCCTGTGCAGAGCAGGGCAGGGCTGGCGCTATTAATTGAATAATTTTTTTTTTTTTTTTACGTGGTGGTGCCGTGACTTGATTGGTCCTGTGCAGAGCAGGGCAGGGCTGGCGCTATTACTTGAATAATTTTTTTTTTTTTTTTTTTTTTTTACGTGGTAGTGGCGTGAACTTGATTGGTCCTGTGCAGACCAGGGCAGGGCTGGCGCTATTAATTGAATAATTTTATTTATTTATTTTTTTTTACGTGGTGGTGGCGTGAACCTGATTGGTCCTGTGCAGAGCAGGGCAGGGCTGGCGCTATTACTTGAATAATTTTTTTTTTTTTTTTTTTACGTGGTAGTGGCGTGAACTTGATTGGTCCTGTGCAGAGCAGGGCAGGGCTGGCGCTATTAATTGAATAATTTTTTTTTTTTTTTTACGTGGTGGTGGCGTGAACTTGATTGGTCCTGTGCAGAGGAGGGCAGGGCTGGCGTTATAATTGAATATTTTTTTTTTTTTTTTACGTGGTGGTGGCGTGAACTTGATTGGTCCTGTGCAGAGGAGGGCAGGGCTGGCGCTATTACTTGAATAATTTTTTTTTTTTTTTTTTTACGTGGTGGTGGCGTGAACTTGATTGGTCCTGTGCAGAGCAGGGCAGGGCTGGCGCTATTACTTGAATAATTTTTTTTTTTTTTTTTACGTGGTGGTGGCGTGAACTTGATTGGTCCTGTGCAGAGCAGGGCAGGGCTGGCGCTATTACTTGAATAATTTTTTTTTTTTTTTTTTTACGTGGTGGTGGCGTGAACTTGATTGGTCCTGTGCAGAGCAGGGAAGGGCTGGCGCTATTACTTGAATAATTTTTTTTTTTTTTTTACGTGGTGGTGGCGTGAACTTGATTGGTCCTGTGAAGAGCAGGGCAGGGCTGGCGCTATTAATTGAATAATTTTTTTTTTTTTTTTTTTACGTGGTGGTGGCGTGAACTTGATTGGTCCTGTGCAGAGCAGGGCAGGGCTGGCGCTATTACTTGAATAATTTTTTTTTTTTTTTTTTACGTGGTGGTGGCGTGAACTTGATTGGTCCTGTGCAGAGCAGGGCAGGGCTGGCGCTATTACTTGAATAATTTTTTTTTTTTTTTTTTTTTACCTGGTGGTGGCGTGAACTTGATTGGTCCTGTGCAGAGCAGGGCAGGGCTGGCGCTATTAATTGAATAATTTTTTTTTTTTTTTTATTTACGTGGTGGTGCCGTGAACTTGATTGGTCCTGTGCAGAGCAGGGCAGGGATGGCGCTATTACTTGAATATTTTTTTTTTTTTTTTTTTTTTTACGTGGTGGTGGCGTGAACTTGATTGGTCCTGTGCAGAGCAGGGCAGGGCTGGCGCTATTACTTGAATAATTTTTTTTTTTTTTTTACGTGGTGGTGGCGTGAACTTGATTGGTCCTGTGCAGAGGAGGGCAGGGCTGGCGCTATTAATTGAATAATTTTATTTATTTATTTTTTTTACGTGGTGGTGGCGTGAACCTTATTGGTCCTGTGCAGAGCAGGGCAGGGCTGGCGCTATTACTTGAATAATTATTATTTATTTATTTATTTTTTTTACGTGGTGGTGCCGTGAACTTGATTGGTCCTGTGCAGAGCAGGGCAGGGCTGGTGCTATAAATTGAATAATTTTTTTTTTTTTTTTTTTTACGTGGTGGTGGCGTGAACTTGATTGGTCCTGTGCAGAGGAGGGCAGGGCTGGCGCTATTACTTGAATAAATTTTTTTTTTTTTACGTGGTGGTGGCGTGAACTTGATTGGTCCTGTGAAGAGCAGGGCAGGGCTGGCGCTATTACTTGAAAAATTTTTTTTTTTTTTTTTTACGTGGTGGTGGCGTGAACTTGATCGGTCCTGTGCAGAGCAGGGCAGGGCTGGCGCTATTAATTGAATAATTTTTTTTTTTTTTTTTACGTGGTGGTGGCGTGAACTTGATTGGTCCTGTGCAGAGGAGGGCAGGGCTGGCGCTATTACTTGAATAATTTTTTTTTTTTTTTTTTTTACGTGGTGGTGGCGTGAACTTGATTGGTCCTGTGCAGAGCAGGGCAGGGCTGGCGCTATTAATTGAATAATTTTTTTTTTTTTTACGTGGTGGTGGCGTGAACTTGATTGGTCCTGTGCAGAGCAGGGCAGGGCTGGCGCTATTACTTGAATAATTTTTTTTTTTTTTTTTTTTTTTACGTGGTGGTGGCGTGAACTTGATCGGTCCTGTGCAGAGCAGGGCAGGGCTGGCGCTATTAATTGAATAATTTTTTTTTTTTTACATGGTGGTGCCGTGAACTTGATTGGTCCTGTGCAGAGCAGGGCAGGGCTGGCGCTATTATTTGAATAATTTTTTTTTTTTTTTTTTTTTTTTACGTGGTGGTGGCGTGAACTTGATTGGTCCTGTGCAGAGCAGGGCAGGGCTGGCGCTATTACTTGAATAATTTTTTTTTTTTTTTTTTTACGTGGTGGTGGCGTGAACTTGATTGGTCCTGTGCAGAGCAGGGCAGGGCTGGCGCTATTACTTGAATAATTTTTTATTTTTTTTTTACGTGGTGGTGGCGTGAACTTGATTGGTCCTGTGAAGAGCAGGGCAGGGCTGGCGCTATTAATTGAATAATTTTTTTTTTTTTTTTTTTACGTGGTGGTGGCGTGAACTTGATTGGTCCTGTGCAGAGCAGGGCAGGGCTGGCGCTATTACTTGAATAATTTTTTTTTTTTTTTTTACGTGGTGGTGGCGTGAACTTGATTGGTCCTGTGCAGAGGAGGGCAGGGCTGGCGCTATTAATTGAATAATTTTATTTATTTATTTTTTTTTACGTGGTGGTGGCGTGAACCTTATTGGTCCTGTGCAGAGCAGGGCAGGGCTGGCGCTATTACTTGAATAATTATTATTTATTTATTTATTTTTTTTACGTGGTGGTGGTGTGAACTTGATTGGTCCTGTGCAGAGGAGGGCAGGGCTGGCGCTATTACTTGAATAATTTTTTTTTTTTTACGTGGTGGTGGCGTGAACTTGATTGGTCCTGTGAAGAGCAGGGCAGGGCTGGCGTTATTACTTGAATAATTTTTTTTTTTTTTTTTTTGTTACGTGGTGGTGTCGTGAACTTGATTGGTCCTGTGCAGAGGAGGGCAGGGCTGGCGCTATTAATTGAATAATTTTATTTATTTATTTTTTTTTACGTGGTGGTGGCGTGAACCTGATTGGTCCTGTGCAGAGCAGGGCAGGGCTGGCGCTATTACTTGAATAATTATTATTTATTTATTTATTTTTTTTACGTGGTGGTGGCGTGAACTTGATTGGTCCTGTGCAGAGCAGGGCAGGGCTGGTGCTATAAATTGAATAATTTTTTTTTTTTTTTTTTTACGTGGTGGTGGTGTGAACTTGATTGGTCCTGTGCAGAGGAGGGCAGGGCTGGCGCTATTACTTGAATAATTTTTTTTTTTTTACGTGGTGGTGGCGTGAACTTGATTGGTCCTGTGAAGAGCAGGGCAGGGCTGGCGTTATTACTTGAATAATTTTTTTTTTTTTTTTTTTTTTACGTGGTGGTGGCGTGAACTTGATCGGTCCTGTGCAGAGCAGGGCAGGGCTGGCGCTATTAATTGAATAATTTTTTTTTTTTTTTTACGTGGTGGTGGCGTGAACTTGATTGGTCCTGTGCAGAGGAGGGCAGGGCTGGCGCTATTACTTGAATAAATTTTTTTTTTTTTTTTTTACGTGGTGGTGGTGTGAACTTGATTGGTCCTGTGCAGAGGAGGGCAGGGCTGGCGCTATTACTTGAATAATTTTTTTTTTTTTACGTGGTGGTGGCGTGAACTTGATTGGTCCTGTGAAGAGCAGGGCAGGGCTGGCGTTATTACTTGAATAATTTTTTTTTTTTTTTTTTTGTTACGTGGTGGTGTCGTGAACTTGATTGGTCCTGTGCAGAGGAGGGCAGGGCTGGCGCTATTAATTGAATAATTTTATTTATTTATTTTTTTTTACGTGGTGGTGGCGTGAACCTGATTGGTCCTGTGCAGAGCAGGGCAGGGCTGGCGCTATTACTTGAATAATTATTATTTATTTATTTATTTTTTTTACGTGGTGGTGGCGTGAACTTGATTGGTCCTGTGCAGAGCAGGGCAGGGCTGGTGCTATAAATTGAATAATTTTTTTTTTTTTTTTTTTACGTGGTGGTGGTGTGAACTTGATTGGTCCTGTGCAGAGGAGGGCAGGGCTGGCGCTATTACTTGAATAATTTTTTTTTTTTTACGTGGTGGTGGCGTGAACTTGATTGGTCCTGTGAAGAGCAGGGCAGGGCTGGCGTTATTACTTGAATAATTTTTTTTTTTTTTTTTTTTTTACGTGGTGGTGGCGTGAACTTGATCGGTCCTGTGCAGAGCAGGGCAGGGCTGGCGCTATTAATTGAATAATTTTTTTTTTTTTTTTACGTGGTGGTGGCGTGAACTTGATTGGTCCTGTGCAGAGGAGGGCAGGGCTGGCGCTATTACTTGAATAAATTTTTTTTTTTTTTTTTTACGTGGTGGTGGCGTGAACTTGATTGGTCCTGTGCAGAGCAGGGCAGGGCTGGCGCTATTAATTGAATAATTTTTTTTTTTTTTTACGTGGTGGTGGCGTGAACTTGATTGGTCCTGTGAAGAGCAGGGCAGGGCTGGCGCTATTACTTGAATAATTTTTTTTTTTTTTTTTTTTTTTTACGTGGTGGTGGCGTGAACTTGATCGGTCCTGTGCAGAGCAGGGCAGGGCTGGCGCTATTAATTGAATAATTTTTTTTTTTTTTTTACGTGGTGGTGCCGTGACTTGATTGGTCCTGTGCAGAGCAGGGCAGGGCTGGCGCTATTACTTGAATAATTTTTTTTTTTTTACGTGGTGGTGGCGTGAACTTGATTGGTCCTGTGAAGAGCAGGGCAGGGCTGGCGTTATTACTTGAATAATTTTTTTTTTTTTTTTTTTTACGTGGTGGTGGCGTGAACTTGATCGGTCCTGTGCAGAGCAGGGCAGGGCTGGCGCTATTAATTGAATAATTTTTTTTTTTTTTTTACGTGGTGGTGGCGTGAACTTGATTGGTCCTGTGCAGAGGAGGGCAGGGCTGGCGCTATTACTTGAATAATTTTTTTTTTTTTTTTTTTACGTGGTGGTGGCGTGAACTTGATTGGTCCTGTGCAGAGCAGGGCAGGGCTGGCGCTATTAATTGAATAATTTTTTTTTTTTTTTACGTGGTGGTGGCGTGAACTTGATTGGTCCTGTGAAGAGCAGGGCAGGGCTGGTGCTATTACTTGAATAATTTTTTTTTTTTTTTTTTTTTTTTTACGTGGTGGTGGCGTGAACTTGATCGGTCCTGTGCAGAGCAGGGCAGGGCTGGCGCTATTAATTGAATAATTTTTTTTTTTTTTTTACGTGGTGGTGCCGTGACTTGATTGGTCCTGTGCAGAGCAGGGCAGGGCTGGCGCTATTACTTGAATAATTTTTTTTTTTTTTTTTTTTTTTTACGTGGTAGTGGCGTGAACTTGATTGGTCCTGTGCAGAGCAGGGCAGGGCTGGCGCTATTAATTGAATAATTTTATTTATTTATTTTTTTTTACGTGGTGGTGGCGTGAACCTGATTGGTCCTGTGCAGAGCAGGGCAGGGCTGGCGCTATTACTTGAATAATTATTATTTATTTATTTATTTTTTTTACGTGGTGGTGGTGTGAACTTGATTGGTCCTGTGCAGAGGAGGGCAGGGCTGGCGCTATTACTTGAATAATTTTTTTTTTTTACGTGGTGGTGGCGTGAACTTGATTGGTCCTGTGAAGAGCAGGGCAGGGCTGGCGTTATTACTTGAATAATTTTTTTTTTTTTTTTTTTTTTACGTGGTGGTGGCGTGAACTTGATTGGTCCTGTGCAGAGGAGGGCAGGGCTGGCGCTATTAATTGAATAATTTTATTTATTTATTTTTTTTTACGTGGTGGTGGCGTGAACCTTATTGGTCCTGTGCAGAGCAGGGCAGGGCTGGCGCTATTACTTGAATAATTATTATTTATTTATTTATTTTTTTTACGTGGTGGTGGCGTGAACTTGATTGGTCCTGTGCAGAGCAGGGCAGGGCTGGTGCTATAAATTGAATAATTTTTTTTTTTTTTTTTTTACGTGGTGGTGGTGTGAACTTGATTGGTCCTGTGCAGAGGAGGGCAGGGCTGGCGCTATTACTTGAATAATTTTTTTTTTTTTACGTGGTGGTGGCGTGAACTTGATTGGTCCTGTGAAGAGCAGGGCAGGGCTGGCGTTATTACTTGAATAATTTTTTTTTTTTTTTTTTTTTTACGTGGTGGTGGCGTGAACTTGATCGGTCCTGTGCAGAGCAGGGCAGGGCTGGCGCTATTAATTGAATAATTTTTTTTTTTTTTTTACGTGGTGGTGGCGTGAACTTGATTGGTCCTGTGCAGAGGAGGGCAGGGCTGGCGCTATTACTTGAATAATTTTTTTTTTTTTTTTTTTACGTGGTGGTGGCGTGAACTTGATTGGTCCTGTGCAGAGCAGGGCAGGGCTGGCGCTATTAATTGAATAATTTTTTTTTTTTTTTACGTGGTGGTGGCGTGAACTTGATTGGTCCTGTGAAGAGCAGGGCAGGGCTGGCGCTATTACTTGAATAATTTTTTTTTTTTTTTTTTTTTTTACGTGGTGGTGGCGTGAACTTGATCGGTCCTGTGCAGAGCAGGGCAGGGCTGGCGCTATTAATTGAATAATTTTTTTTTTTTTTTTACGTGGTGGTGCCGTGACTTGATTGGTCCTGTGCAGAGCAGGGCAGGGCTGGCGCTATTACTTGAATAATTTTTTTTTTTTTTACGTGGTGGTGGCGTGAACTTGATTGGTCCTGTGAAGAGCAGGGCAGGGCTGGCGTTATTACTTGAATAATTTTTTTTTTTTTTTTTTTTTACGTGGTGGTGGCGTGAACTTGATCGGTCCTGTGCAGAGCAGGGCAGGGCTGGCGCTATTAATTGAATATTTTTTTTTTTTTTTTTTTACGTGGTGGTGGTGTGAACTTGATTGGTCCTGTGCAGAGGAGGGCAGGGCTGGCGCTATTACTTGAATAATTTTTTTTTTTTTACGTGGTGGTGGCGTGAACTTGATTGGTCCTGTGAAGAGCAGGGCAGGGCTGGCGTTATTACTTGAATAATTTTTTTTTTTTTTTTTTTTTTACGTGGTGGTGGCGTGAACTTGATCGGTCCTGTGCAGAGCAGGGCAGGGCTGGCGCTATTACTTGAATAATTTTTTTTTTTTTTTTTTTACGTGGTGGTGGCGTGAACTTGATTGGTCCTGTGCAGAGCAGGGCAGGGCTGGCGCTATTAATTGAATAATTTTTTTTTTTTTTTACGTGGTGGTGGCGTGAACTTGATTGGTCCTGTGAAGAGCAGGGCAGGGCTGGCGCTATTACTTGAATAATTTTTTTTTTTTTTTTTTTTTTTACGTGGTGGTGGCGTGAACTTGATCGGTCCTGTGCAGAGCAGGGCAGGGCTGGCGCTATTAATTGAATAATTTTTTTTTTTTTTTTACGTGGTGGTGCCGTGACTTGATTGGTCCTGTGCAGAGCAGGGCAGGGCTGGCGCTATTACTTGAATAATTTTTTTTTTTTTTACGTGGTGGTGGCGTGAACTTGATTGGTCCTGTGAAGAGCAGGGCAGGGCTGGCGTTATTACTTGAATAATTTTTTTTTTTTTTTTTTTTTACGTGGTGGTGGCGTGAACTTGATCGGTCCTGTGCAGAGCAGGGCAGGGCTGGCGCTATTAATTGAATATTTTTTTTTTTTTTTTACGTGGTGGTGGCGTGAACTTGATTGGTCCTGTGCAGAGGAGGGCAGGGCTGGCGCTATTACTTGAATAATTTTTTTTTTTTTTTTTTTACGTGGTGGTGGCGTGAACTTGATTGGTCCTGTGCAGAGCAGGGCAGGGCTGGCGCTATTAATTGAATAATTTTTTTTTTTTTTACGTGGTGGTGGCGTGAACTTGATTGGTCCTGTGAAGAGCAGGGCAGGGCTGGCGCTATTACTTGAATAATTTTTTTTTTTTTTTTTTTTTTTTTTACGTGGTGGTGGCGTGAACTTGATCGGTCCTGTGCAGAGCAGGACAGGGCTGGCGCTATTAATTGAATAATTTTTTTTTTTTTTTTACGTGGTGGTGCCGTGACTTGATTGGTCCTGTGCAGAGCAGGGCAGGGCTGGCGCTATTACTTGAATAATTTTTTTTTTTTTTTTTTACGTGGTAGTGGCGTGAACTTGATTGGTCCTGTGCAGAGCAGGGCAGGGCTGGCGCTATTAATTGAATAATTTTATTTATTTTTTTTTTTTTACGTGGTGGTGGCGTGAACCTTATTGGTCCTGTGCAGAGCAGGGCAGGGCTGGCGCTATTACTTGAATAATTTTTTTTTTTTTTTTTTACGTGGTAGTGGCGTGAACTTGATTGGTCCTGTGCAGAGCAGGGCAGGGCTGGCGCTATTAATTGAATAATTTTATTTATTTATTTTTTTTTACGTGGTGGTGGCGTGAACCTGATTGGTCCTGTGCAGAGCAGGGCAGGGCTGGCGCTATTACTTGAATAATTATTATTTATTTATTTTTTTTTTTTACGTGGTGGTGGCGTGAACTTGATTGGTCCTGTGTAGAGCAGGGCAGGGCTGGCGCTATTACTTGAATAATTTTTTTTTTTTTTTACGTGGTGGTGGCGTGAACTTGATTGGTCCTGTGCAGAGGAGGGCAGGGCTGGCGCTATTACTTGAATAATTTTTTTTTTTTTTTTTTTTTTTACGTGGTGGTGGCGTGAACTTGATTGGTCCTGTGCAGAGCAGGGCAGGGCTGGCGCTATTACTTGAATAATTTTTTTTTTTTTTTTTTTACGTGGTGGTGGTGTGAACTTGATTGGTCCTGTGCAGAGGAGGGCAGGGCTGGTGCTATTACTTGAATAATTTTTTTTTTTTTTACGTGGTGGTGGCGTGAACTTGATTGGTCCTGTGCAGAGGAGGGCAGGGCTGGCGCTATTACTTGAATAATTTTTTTTTTTTTTTTTTTTTTTACGTGGTGGTGGCGTGAACTTGATTGGTCCTGTGCAGAGCAGGGCAGGGCTGGCGCTATTACTTGAATAATTTTTTTTTTTTTTTTTTTACGTGGTAGTGGCGTGAACTTGATTGGTCCTGTGCAGAGCAGGGCAGGGCTGGCGCTATTAATTGAATAATTTTATTTATTTATTTTTTTTTACGTGGTGGTGGCGTGAACCTGATTGGTCCTGTGCAGAGCAGGGCAGGGCTGGCGCTATTACTTAAATAATTATTATTTATTTATTTATTTTTTTTACGTGGTGGTGGCGTGAACTTCATTGGTCCTGTGCAGAGCAGGGCAGGGCTGGTGCTATTAATTGAATAATTTTTTTTTTTTTTTTACGTGGTGGTGGCGTGAACTTGATTGGTCCTGTGCAGAGCAGGGCAGGGCTGGCGCTATTACTTGAATAATTTTTTTATTTTTTTTTTTACGTGGTGGTGGTGTGAACTTGATTGGTCCTGTGCAGAGGAGGGCAGGGCTGGCGCTATTACTTGAATAATTTTTTTTTTTTTTACGTGGTGGTGGCGTGAACTTGATTGGTCCTGTGCAGAGCAGGGCAGGACTGGCGCTATGAATTGAATAATTTTTTTTTTTTACGTGGTGGTGGCGTGAACTTGATTGGTCCTGTGCAGAGCAGGGCAGGGCTGGCGCTATAACTTGACTAATTATTATTTTTTTTTTTACGTGGTGGTGGCGTGAACTTGATCGGTCCTGTGCAGAGCAGGGCAGGGCTGGCGCTATAATTGAATATTTTTTTTTTTTTTTTACGTGGTGGTGGCGTGAACTTGATTGGTTCTGTGCAGAGGAGGGCAGGGCTGGCGCTATTACTTGAATAATTTTTTTTTTTTTTTTTTACGTGGTGGTGGCGTGAACTTGATTGGTCCTGTGCAGAGCAGGGCAGGGCTGGCGCTATTACTTGAATAATTTTTTTTTTTTTTTTTTACCTGGTGGTGGCGTGAACTTGATTGGTCCTGTGCAGAGCAGGGCAGGGCTGGCGCTATTAATTGAATAATTTTTTTTTTTTTTTTTTTACGTGGTGGTGCCGTGAACTTGATTGGTCCTGTGCAGAGCAGGGCAGGGATGGCGCTATTACTTGAATATTTTTTTTTTTTTTTTTTTTTTTACGTGGTGGTGGCGTGAACTTGATTGGTCCTGTGCAGAGCAGGGCAGGGCTGGCGCTATTACTTGAATAATTTTTTTTTTTTTTTTTACGTGGTGGTGGCGTGAACTTGATTGGTCCTGTGCAGAGGAGGGCTGGGCTGGCGCTATTAATTGAATAATTTTATTTATTTATTTTTTTTACGTGGTGGTGGCGTGAACCTTATTGGTCCTGTGCAGAGCAGGGCAGGGCTGGCGCTATAACTTGACTAATTATTATTTTTTTTTTTACGTGGTGGTGGCGTGAACTTGATCGGTCCTGTGCAGAGCAGGGCAGGGCTGGCGCTATAATTGAATATTTTTTTTTTTTTTTTACGTGGTGGTGGCGTGAACTTGATTGGTTCTGTGCAGAGGAGGGCAGGGCTGGCGCTATTACTTGAATAATTTTTTTTTTTTTTTTTTTTTTACGTGGTGGTGGCGTGAACTTGATTGGTCCTGTGCAGAGCAGGGCAGGGCTGGCGCTATTACTTGAATAATTTTTTTTTTTTTTTTTTTACGTGGTAGTGGCGTGAACTTGATTGGTCCTGTGCAGAGCAGGGCAGGGCTGGCGCTATTAATTGAATAATTTTATTTATTTATTTTTTTTTACGTGGTGGTGGCGTGAACCTGATTGGTCCTGTGCAGAGCAGGGCAGGGCTGGCGCTATTACTTAAATAATTATTATTTATTTATTTATTTTTTTTACGTGGTGGTGGCGTGAACTTCATTGGTCCTGTGCAGAGCAGGGCAGGGCTGGTGCTATTAATTGAATAATTTTTTTTTTTTTTTTACGTGGTGGTGGCGTGAACTTGATTGGTCCTGTGCAGAGCAGGGCAGGGCTGGCGCTATTACTTGAATAATTTTTTTATTTTTTTTTTTACGTGGTGGTGGTGTGAACTTGATTGGTCCTGTGCAGAGGAGGGCAGGGCTGGCGCTATTACTTGAATAATTTTTTTTTTTTTTACGTGGTGGTGGCGTGAACTTGATTGGTCCTGTGCAGAGCAGGGCAGGACTGGCGCTATGAATTGAATAATTTTTTTTTTTACGTGGTGGTGGCGTGAACTTGATTGGTCCTGTGCAGAGCAGGGCAGGGCTGGCGCTATAACTTGACTAATTATTATTTTTTTTTTTACGTGGTGGTGGCGTGAACTTGATCGGTCCTGTGCAGAGCAGGGCAGGGCTGGCGCTATAATTGAATATTTTTTTTTTTTTTTTACGTGGTGGTGGCGTGAACTTGATTGGTTCTGTGCAGAGGAGGGCAGGGCTGGCGCTATTACTTGAATAATTTTTTTTTTTTTTTTTTACGTGGTGGTGGCGTGAACTTGATTGGTCCTGTGCAGAACAGGGCAGGGCTGGCGCTATTACTTGAATAATTTTTTTTTTTTTTTTTTACCTGGTGGTGGCGTGAACTTGATTGGTCCTGTGCAGAGCAGGGCAGGGCTGGCGCTATTAATTGAATAATTTTTTTTTTTTTTTTTTTACGTGGTGGTGCCGTGAACTTGATTGGTCCTGTGCAGAGCAGGGCAGGGATGGCGCTATTACTTGAATATTTTTTTTTTTTTTTTTTTTTTTACGTGGTGGTGGCGTGAACTTGATTGGTCCTGTGCAGAGCAGGGCAGGGCTGGCGCTATTACTTGAATAATTTTTTTTTTTTTTTTACGTGGTGGTGGCGTGAACTTGATTGGTCCTGTGCAGAGGAGGGCTGGGCTGGCGCTATTAATTGAATAATTTTATTTATTTATTTTTTTTACGTGGTGGTGGCGTGAACCTTATTGGTCCTGTGCAGAGCAGGGCAGGGCTGGCGGTATTACTTGAATAATTATTATTTATTTATTTATTTTTTTTACGTGGTGGTGCCGTGAACTTGATTGGTCCTGTGCAGAGCAGGGCAGGGCTGGTGCTATAAATTGAATAATTTTTTTTTTTTTTTTTTTTACGTGGTGGTGGCGTGAACTTGATTGGTCCTGTGCAGAGGAGGGCAGGGCTGGCGCTATTACTTAAATAAATTTTTTTTTTTTTACGTGGTGGTGGCGTGAACTTGATTGGTCCTGTGAAGAGCAGGGCAGGGCTGGCGGTATTACTTGAAAAATTTTTTTTTTTTTTTTTTTTTTTACGTGGTGGTGCCGTGAACTTGATTGGTCCTGTGCAGAGCAGGGCAGGGATGGCGCTATTACTTGAATATTTTTTTTTTTTTTTTTTTTTTTACGTGGTGGTGGCGTGAACTTGATTGGTCCTGTGCAGAGCAGGGCAGGGCTGGCGCTATTACTTGAATAATTTTTTTTTTTTTTTTACGTGGTGGTGGCGTGAACTTGATTGGTCCTGTGCAGAGGAGGGCAGGGCTGGCGCTATTAATTGAATAATTTTATTTATTTATTTTTTTTACGTGGTGGTGGCGTGAACCTTATTGGTCCTGTGCAGAGCAGGGCAGGGCTGGCGCTATTACTTGAATAATTATTATTTATTTATTTATTTTTTTTACGTGGTGGTGCCGTGAACTTGATTGGTCCTGTGCAGAGCAGGGCAGGGCTGGTGCTATAAATTGAATAATTTTTTTTTTTTTTTTTTTACGTGGTGGTGGCGTGAACTTGATTGGTCCTGTGCAGAGGAGGGCAGGGCTGGCGCTATTACTTGAATACATTTTTTTTTTTTTACGTGGTGGTGGCGTGAACTTGATTGGTCCTGTGAAGAGCAGGGCAGGGCTGGCGCTATTACTTGAAAAATTTTTTTTTTTTTTTTTTTTTTTACGTGGTGGTGGCGTAAACTTGATCGGTCCTGTGCAGAGCAGGGCAGGGCTGGCGCTATTAATTGAATAATTTTTTTTTTTTTTTTTTACGTGGTGGTGGCGTGAACTTGATTGGTCCTGTGCAGAGGAGGGCAGGGCTGGCGCTATTACTTGAATAATTTTTTTTTTTTTTTTTTTTACGTGGTGGTGGCGTGAACTTGATTGGTCCTGTGCAGAGCAGGGCAGGGCTGGCGCTATTAATTGAATAATTTTTTTTTTTTTTTTACGTGGTGGTGGCGTGAACTTGATTGGTCCTGTGAAGAGCAGGGCAGGGCTGGCGCTATTACTTGAATAATTTTTTTTTTTTTTTTTTTTTTTTACGTGGTGGTGGCGTGAACTTGATCGGTCCTGTGCAGAGCAGGGCAGGTCTGGAGCTATTAATTGAATAATTTTTTTTTTTTTTTATGTGGTGGTGCCGTGAACTTGATTGGTCCTGTGCAGAGCAGGGCAGGGCTGGCGCTATTACTTGAATAATTTTTTTTTTTTTTTTTTTTTTTTTACGTGGTGGTGGCGTGAACTTGATTGGTCCTGTGCAGAGCAGGGCAGGGCTGGCGCTATTACTTGAATAATTTTTATTTATTTTTTTTACGTGGTGGTGGCGTGAACTTGATTGGTCCTGTGCAGAGCAGGGCAGGGCTGGCGCTATTACTTGAATAATTTTTTTTTTTTTTTTTACGTGGTGGTGGCGTGAACTTGATTGGTCCTGTGAAGAGCAGGGCAGGGCTGGCGCTATTAATTGAATAATTTTTTTTTTTTTTTTTTACGTGGTGGTGGCGTGAACTTGATTGGTCCTGTGCAGAGCAGGGCAGGGCTGGCGCTATTACATGAATAATTTTTTTTTTTTTTTTTACGTGGTGGTGGCGTGAACTTGATTGGTCCTGTGCAGAGCAGGGCAGGGCTGGCGCTATTACTTGAATAATTTTTTTTTTTTTTTTTTTTTACGTGGTGGTGGCGTGAACTTGATTGGTCCTGTGCAGAGCAGGGCAGGGATGGCGCTATTACTTGAATATTTTTTTTTTTTTTTTTTTTTTTACGTGGTGGTGGCGTGAACTTGATTGGTCCTGTGCAGAGCAGGTCAGGGCTGGCGCTATTACTTGAATAATTTTTTTTTTTTTTTTTACGTGGTGGTGGCGTGAACTTGATTGGTCCTGTGCAGAGGAGGGCAGGGCTGGCGCTATTACTTGAATAATTTTTTTTTTTTTTTTTACGTGGTGGTGGCGTGAACCTTATTGGTCCTGTGCAGAGCAGGGCAGGGCTGGCGCTATTACTTGAATAATTATTATTTATTTATTTATTTTTTTTACGTGGTGGTGGCGTGAACTTGATTGGTCCTGTGCAGAGCAGGGCAGGGCTGGTGCTATAAATTGAATAATTTTTTTTTTTTTTTTTTTACGTGGTGGTGGTGTGAACTTGATTGGTCCTGTGCAGAGGAGGGCAGGGCTGGCGCTATTACTTGAATTTTTTTTTTTTTTTTTACGTGGTAGTGGCGTGAACTTGATTGGTCCTGTGAAGAGCAGAGCAGGGCTGGCGCTATTACTTGAATAATTTTTTTTTTTTTTTTTTTACGTGGTGGTGGCGTGAACTTGATTGGTCCTGTGCAGAGCAGGGCAGGGCTGGCGCTATTAATTGAATAATTTTTTTTTTTTTTTACGTGGTGGTGGCGTGAACTTGATTGGTCCTGTGAAGAGCAGGGCAGGTCTGGCGCTATTACTTGAATAATTTTTTTTTTTTTTTTTTTTTTTTTTACGTGGTGGTGGCGTGAACTTGATCGGTCCTGTGCAGAGCAGGGCAGGGCTGGCGCTATTAATTGAATAATTTTTTTTTTTTTTTTACGTGGTGGTGCCGTGACTTGATTGGTCCTGTGCAGAGCAGGGCAGGGCTGGCGCTATTACTTGAATAATTTTTTTTTTTTTTTTTTTTTTACGTGGTGGTGGCGTGAACTTGATTGGTCCTGTGCAGAGCAGGGCAGGGCTGGCATTGTTACTTGAATAATTTTTTTTTTTTTTTTATGAGGTGGTGGCGTGAACTTGATTGGTCCTGTGCAGAGCAGGGCAGGGCTGGCGCTATTAATTGAATAATTTTTTTTTTTTTTTTTACGTGGTGGTGCCGTGAACTTGATTGGTCCTGTGCAGAGCAGGGCAGGGCTGGCGCTATTACTTGAAAAATTTTGTTTTATTTTTTTTTTACGTGGTGGTGGCGTGAACTTGATTGGTCCTGTGCAGAGCAGGGCAGGGCTGGCGCTATTACTTGAATAATTTTTTTTTTTTTTTTTTTTACGTGGTAGTGGCGTGAACTTGATTGGTCCTGTGCAGAGCAGGGCAGGGCTGGCGCTATTAATTGAATAATTCTATTTATTTATTTTTTTTTACGTGGTGGTGGCGTGAACCTGATTGGTCCTGTGCAGAGCAGGGCAGGGCTGGTGCTATTAATTGAATTATTTATTTTTTTTTTTTACGTGGTGGTGGCGTGAACTTGATTGGTCCTGTGTAGAGCAGGGCAGGGCTGGCGCTATTACTTGAATAATTTTTTTTTTTTTTACGTGGTGGTGGCGTGAACTTGATTGGTCCTGTGAAGAGCAGGGCAGGGCTGGCGCTATTACTTGAATAATTTTTTTTTTTTTTTTTTTTTTACGTGGTGGTGGCGTGAACTTGATCGGTCCTGTGCAGAGCAGGGCAGGGCTGGCGCTATTAATTGAATAATTTTTTTTTTTTTTTACGTGGTGGTGGCGTGAACTTGATTGGTCCTGTGCAGAGCAGGGCAGGGCTGGCGCTATTAATTGAATAATTTTTTTTTTTTTTTACGTGGTGGTGGCGTGAACTTGATTGGTCCTGTGAAGAGCAGGGCAGGGCTGGCGCTATTACTTGAATAATTTTTTTTTATTTTTTTTTTTTTTTACGTGGTGGTGGCGTGAACTTGATCGGTCCTGTGTAGAGCAGGGCAGGGCTGGCGCTATTAATTGAATAATTTTTTTTTTTTTTTTACGTGGTGGTGCCGTGACTTGATTGGTCCTGTGCAGAGCAGGGCAGGGCTGGCGCTATTACTTGAATAATTTTTTTTTTTTTTTTTTTTTTTTTTTTTACGTGGTGGTGGCGTGAACTTGATTGGTCCTGTGCAGAGCAGGGCAGGGCTGGCATTGTTACTTGAATAATTTTTTTTTTTTTTTTTACGAGGTGGTGGCGTGAACTTGATTGGTCCTGTGCAGAGCAGGGCAGGGCTGGTGCTATTACTTGAATAATTTATTTATTTATTTTTTTTACGTGGTGGTGGCGTGAACTTGATTGGTCCTGTGCAGAGCAGGGCAGGGCTGGCGCTATTACTTGAATAATTTTTTTTTTTTTTTTTTTTACGTGGTAGTGGCGTGAACTTGATTGGTCCTGTGCAGAGCAGGGCAGGGCTGGCGCTATTAATTGAATAATTCTATTTATTTATTTTTTTTTACGTGGTGGTGGCGTGAACCTGATTGGTCCTGTGCAGAGCAGGGCAGGGCTGGTGCTATTAATTGAATATTTTTTTTTTTTTTTTACGTGGTGGTGGCGTGAACTTGATTGGTCCTATGCAGAGCAGGGCAGGGCTGGCGCTATTACTTGAATAATTTTTTATTTTTTTTTATTTTTTTTACGTGGTGGTGGCGTGAACTTGATCGGTCCTGTGCAGAGCAGGGCAGGGCTGGCGCTATTAATTTGAATAATTTTTTTTTTTTTTTTACGTGGTGGTGGCGTGAACTTGATTGGTCCTGTGCAGAGGAGGGCAGTGCTGGCGCTATTACTTGAATAATTTTTTTTTTTTTTTTTTTTTTAAGTGGTGGTTGCGTGAACTTGATTGGTCCTGTGCAGAGCAGGGCAGGGCTGGCGCTATTACTTGAATATTTTTTTTTTTTTTTTTACGTGGTGGTGGCGTGAACTTGATTGGTCCTGTGAAGAGCAGGGCAGGGCTGGCGCTATTAATTGAATAATTTTTTTTTTTTTTTTTACGTGGTGGTGGCGTGAACTTGATTGGTCCTGTGCAGAGCAGGGCAGGGCTGGCGCTATTACTTGAATAATTTTTTTTTTTTTTTTACGTGGTGGTGGCGTGAACTTGATTGGTCCTGTGCAGAGCAGGGCAGGGCTGGTGCTATTACCTGAATAATTTTTTTTTTTTACGTGGTGGTTGCGTGAACTTGATTGGTCCTGTGCAGAGCAGGGCAGGGCTGGCGCTATTACTTGAATAATTTTTTTATTTTTTTTACGTGGTGGTGGCGTGAACTTGATTGGTCCTGTGCAGAGCAGGGCAGGGCTGGCGCTATTAATTGAATAATTTTTTTTTTTTTTTTTACGTGGTGGTGGCGTGAACTTGATTGGTCCTGTGCAGAGCAGGGCAGGGCTGGCGCTATTACTTGAATAATTTTTTTTTTTTTTTTTTTTTTTTTACGTGGTGGTGGCGTGAACTTGATCGGTCCTGTGTAGAGCAGGGCAGGGCTGGCGCTATTAATTGAATAATTTTTTTTTTTTTTTTACGTGGTGGTGCCGTGACTTGATTGGTCCTGTGCAGAGCAGGGCAGGGCTGGCGCTATTACTTGAATAATTTTTTTTTTTTTTTTTTTTTTTTTTTTTACGTGGTGGTGGCGTGAACTTGATTGGTCCTGTGCAGAGCAGGGCAGGGCTGGCATTGTTACTTGAATAATTTTTTTTTTTTTTTTTTACGAGGTGGTGGCGTGAACTTGATTGGTCCTGTGCAGAGCAGGGCAGGGCTGGCGCTATTACTTGAATAATTTTTTTTTTTTTTTTTTTTTACGTGGTGGTGGCGTGAACTTGATTGGTCCTGTGCAGAGCAGGGCAGGGCTGGCGCTATTACTTGAATAATTTTTTTTTTTTTTTTTTTTTACGTGGTAGTGGCGTGAACTTGATTGGTCCTGTGCAGAGCAGGGCAGGGCTGGCGCTATTAATTGAATAATTCTATTTATTTATTTTTTTTTACGTGGTGGTGGCGTGAACCTGATTGGTCCTGTGCAGAGCAGGGCAGGGCTGGTGCTATTAATTGAATATTTTTTTTTTTTTTTTTACGTGGTGGTGGCGTGAACTTGATTGGTCCTGTGTAGAGCAGGGCAGGGCTGGCGCTATTACTTGAATAATTTTTTTTTTTTTTTTTTTACGTGGTGGTGGCGTGAACTTGATTGGTCCTGTGCAGAGGAGGGCAGGGCTGGCGCTATTACTTGAATAATTTTTTTTTTTTTTTTTACGTGGTGGTGGCGTGAACTTGATTGGTCCTATGCAGAGCAGGGCAGGGCTGGCGCTATTACTTGAATAATTTTTTATTTTTTTTTATTTTTTTTACGTGGTGGTGGCGTGAACTTGATCGGTCCTGTGCAGAGCAGGGCAGGGCTGGCGCTATTAATTTGAATAATTTTTTTTTTTTTTTTACGTGGTGGTGGCGTGAACTTGATTGGTCCTGTGCAGAGGAGGGCAGGGCTGGCGCTATTACTTGAATAATTTTTTTTTTTTTTTTTTTTTAAGTGGTGGTTGCGTGAACTTGATTGGTCCTGTGCAGAGCAGGGCAGGGCTGGCGCTATTAATTGAATAATTTTTTTTTTTTTTTTTACGTGGTGGTGGCGTGAACTTGATTGGTCCTGTGCAGAGCAGGGCAGGGCTGGCGCTATTACTTGAATAATTTTTTTTTTTTTTACGTGGTGGTGGCGTGAACTTGATTGGTCCTGTGCAGAGCAGGGCAGGGCTGGTGCTATTACCTGAATAATTTTTTTTTTTTTCGTGGTGGTTGCGTGAACTTGATTGGTCCTGTGCAGAGCAGGGCAGGGCTGGGGCTATTACTTGAATAATTTTTTTATTTTTTTTTTTTTAAGTGGTGGTTGCGTGAACTTGATTGGTCCTGTGCAGAGCAGGGCAGGGCTGGTGCTATTACCTGAATAATTTTTTTTTTTACGTGGTGGTTGCGTGAACTTGATTGGTCCTGTGCAGAGCAGGGCAGGGCTGGCGCTATTACTTGAATAATTTTTTAATTTTTTTTACGTGGTGGTGGCGTGAACTTGATTGGTCCTGTGCAGAGCAGGGCAGGGCTGGCGCTATTACTTGAATAATTTTTTTTTTTTTTTTACGTGGTGGTGGCGTGAACTTGATTGGTCCTGTGCAGAGCAGGGCAGGGCTGGTGCTATTACCTGAATAATTTTTTTTTTTTTACGTGGTGGTGGCGTGAACTTGATCGGTCCTGTGCAGAGCAGGGCAGGGCTGGTGCTATTACCTGAATAATTTTTTTTTTTTTACGTGGTGGTGGCGTGAACTTGATCGGTCCTGTGCAGAGCAGGGCAGGGCTGGCGCTATTAATTGAATAATTTTTTTTTTTTTTTTTACGTGGTGGTGCCGTGAACTTGATTGGTCCTGTGCAGAGCAGGGCAGGGCTGGCGCTATTACTTGAATAATTTTTTTTTTTTTTTTCCGTGGTGGTGGCGTGAACTTGATTGGTCCTGTGCAGAGCAGGGCAGGGCTGGCGCTATTACTTGAATAATTTTTTTTTTTTTTTTTTTTTTTTTACGTGGTGGTGGCGTGAACTTGATTGGTCCTGTGCAGAGCAGGGCAGGGCTGGCGTTATTACTTGAATAATTTATTTTTTTTTACGTGGTGGTGGCATGAACTTGATTGGTCCTGTGCAGAGCAGGGCAAGGCTGGCGCTATTAATTGAATAATTTTTTTTTTTTTTTTTTTTTTTACGTAGTGGTGGCGTGAACTTGATTGGTCCTGTGCAGAGCAGGGCAGGGCTGGTGCTATTAATTGAATAATTTTTTTTTTTTTTTTTTTTTTACGTGGTGGTGGCGTGAACTTGATTGGTCCTGTGCAGAGCAGGGCAGGGCTGGCGCTATTACTTGAATAATTTTTTTTTTTTTTTTTTTACGTGGTGGTGGCGTGAACTTGATTGGTCCTGTGCAGAGCAGGGCAAGGCTGGCGCTATTACTTGAATAATTTTTTTTTTTTTTTTTTACGTGGTGGTGGCGTGAACTTGATTGGTCCTGTGCAGAGCAGGGCAAGGCTGGCGCTATTACTTGAATAATTTTTTTTTTTTTTTTTTTACGTGGTGGTGGCGTGAACTTGATTGGTCCTGTGCAGAGCAGGGCAGGGCTGCTGCTATTAATTGAATAATTTTTTTTTTTTTTTTTACGTGGTGGTGGCGTGAACTTGATTGGTCCTGTGCAGAGCAGGGCAGGGCTGGCGCTATTAATTGAATAATTTTTTTTTTTTTTTTTTTTTTTTACGTGGTGGTGGCGTGAACTTGATTGGTCCTGTGCAGAGCAGGGCAGGGCTGGCGCTATTAATTGAATAATTTTTTTTTTTTTTTTTTTTACGTGGTGGTGGCGTGAACTTGATTGGTCCTGTGCAGAGCAGGGCAGGGCTGGCGCTATTACTTGAATAATTTTTTTTTTTTTTTTTTTACGTGGTGGTGGCGTGAACTTGATTGGTCCTGTGCAGAGCAGGGCAGGGCTGGCGCTATTACTTGAATAATTTTTATTTATTTATTTTTTTTACGTGGTGGTGGCGTGAACTTGATTGGTCTGTGCAGAGCAGGGCAGGGCTGGCGCTATTACTTGAATAAATTTTTTTTTTTTTTTTTTACGTGGTGGTGGCGTGAACTTGATTGGTCCTGTGCAGAGCAGGGCAGGGCTGCTGCTATTAATTGAATAATTTTTTTTTTTTTTTTTTTACGTGGTGGTGGCGTGAACTTGATTGGTCCTGTGCAGAGCAGGGCAGGGCTGCTGCTATTAATTGAATAATTTTTTTTTTTTTTTTTACGTGGTGGTGGCGTGAACTTGATTGGTCCTGTGCAGAGCAGGGCAGGGCTGGCGCTTTTAATTGAATAATTTTTTTTTTTTTTTTTTTTTTACGTGGTGGTGGCGTGAACTTGATTAGTCCTGTGCAGAGCAGGGCAAGGCTGGCGCTATTACTTGAATAATTTTTTTTTTTTTTTTTTACGTGGTGGTGGCGTGAACTTGATTGGTCCTGTGCAGAGCAGGGCAGGGCTGCTGCTATTAATTGAATAATTTTTTTTTTTTTTTTTACGTGGTGGTGGCGTGAACTTGATTGGTCCTGTGCAGAGCAGGGCAGGGCTGGCGCTATTAATTGAATAATTTTTTTTTTTTTTTTTTTTTTTTACGTGGTGGTGGCGTGAACTTGATTGGTCCTGTGCAGAGCAGGGCAGGGCTGGCGCTATTAATTGAATAATTTTTTTTTTTTTTTTTTTTACGTGGTGGTGGCGTGAACTTGATTGGTCCTGTGCAGAGCAGGGCAGGGCTGGCGCTATTACTTGAATAATTTTTTTTTTTTTTTTTTTACGTGGTGGTGGCGTGAACTTGATTGGTCCTGTGCAGAGCAGGGCAGGGCTGGCGCTATTACTTGAATAATTTTTATTTATTTATTTTTTTTACGTGGTGGTGGCGTGAACTTGATTGGTCCTGTGCAGAGCAGGGCAGGGCTGGCGCTATTACTTGAATAATTTTATTTTTTTTTTTATGTGGTGGTGGCGTGAACTTGATTGGTCCTGTGCAGAGCAGGGCAGGGCTGGCGCTATTAATTGAATAATTTTTTTTTTTTTTTACGTGGTGGTGGCGTGAACTTGATTGGTCCTGTGCAGAGCAGGGCAGGGCTGGCGCTATTACTTAAATAATTTTTTTTTTTTTTGACGTGGTGGTGGCATGAACTTGATTGGTCCTGTGCGGAGCAGGGCAGGGCTGGCGCTATTATTTGAATAATTTTTTTTTTTTTTTTATGTGGTGGTGGCGTGAACTTGATTGGTCCTTGCAGAGCAGGGCAGGGCTGGCGCTATTACTTGAATAATTTTTTATTTTTTTTTTTTACGTGGTGGTGGCGTGAACTTGATTGGTCCTTGCAGAGCAGGGCAGGGCTGGCGCTAATACTTGAATAATTTTTTTTTTTTTTTTTTTACGTGGTGGTGGCGTGAACTTGATTGGTCCTATGCAGAGCAGGGCAGGGCTGGCGCTATTAATTGAATAATTTTTTTTTTTTTTTTTTTTTTACGTGGTGGTGGCGTGAACTTGATTGGTCCTGTGCAGAGCAGGGCAGGGCTGGCGCTATTACTTGAATAATTTTTTTTTTTTTTTTTTTTTTTTTACGTGGTGGTGGCGTGAACTTGATTGGTCCTGTGCAGAGCAGGGCAGGGCTGGCGCTATTACTTGAATAATTTTTTTTTTTTACGTGGTGGTGGCATGAACTTGATTGGTCCTGTGCAGAGCAGGGCAGGGCTGGCGCTATTAATTGAATAATTTTTTTTTTTTTTTTTTTTTACGTGGTGGTGGCGTGAACTTGATTGGTCCTGTGCAGAGCAGGGCAGGGCTGGTGCTATTAATTGAATAATTTTTTTTTTTTTTTTTTTTTTTACGTGGTGGTGGCGTGAACTTGATTGGTCCTGTGCAGAGCAGGGCAGGGCTGGCGCTATTAATTGAATAATTTTTTTTTTTTTTTTTACGTGGTGGTGGCGTGAACTTGATTGGTCCTGTGCAGAGCAGGGCAGGGCTGGCGCTATTACTTGAATATTTTTTTTTTTTTTTTTTTTTACGTGGTGGTGGCGTGAACTTGATTAGTCCTGTGCATAGCAGGGCAAGGCTGGCGCTATTACTTGAATAATTTTTTTTTTTTTTTTTTACGTGGTGGTGGCGTGAACTTGATTGGTCCTGTGCAGAGCAGGGCAGGGCTGCTGCTATTAATTGAATAATTTTTTTTTTTTTTTTTTACGTGGTGGTGGCGTGAACTTGATTGGTCCTGTGCAGAGCAGGGCAGGGCTGGCGCTATTAATTGAATAATTTTTTTTTTTTTTTTTTTTTTACGTGGTGGTGGCGTGAACTTGATTGGTCCTGTGCAGAGCAGGGCAGGGCTGGCGCTATTAATTGAATAATTTTTTTTTTTTTTTTTTTTACGTGGTGGTGGCGTGAACTTGATTGGTCCTGTGCAGAGCAGGGCAGGGCTGGCGCTATTACTTGAATAATTTTTTTTTTTTTTTTTTTTTTTTTTACGTGGTGGTGGCGTGAACTTGATTGGTCCTGTGCAGAGCAGGGCAGGGCTGGCGCTATTACTTGAATTTTTTTTTTTTTTTTTTTTTACGTGGTGGTGGCGTGAACTTGATTAGTCCTGTGCATAGCAGGGCAAGGCTGGCGCTATTACTTGAATAATTTTTTTTTTTTTTTTTACGTGGTGGTGGCGTGAACTTGATTGGTCCTGTGCAGAGCAGGGCAGGGCTGCTGCTATTAATTGAATAATTTTTTTTTTTTTTTTTTACGTGGTGGTGGCGTGAACTTGATTGCTCCTGTGCAGAGCAGGGCAGGGCTGGCGCTATTAATTGAATAATTTTTTTTTTTTTTTTTTTACGTGGTGGTGGCGTGAACTTGATTGGTCCTGTGCAGAGCAGGGCAGGGCTGGCGCTATTACTTGAATATTTATTTATTTATTTTTTTTTTTACGTGGTGGTGGCGTGAACTTGATTGGTCCTGTGCAGAGCAGGGCAGGGCTGGCGCTATTACTTGAATAATTATTTTTTTTTTTTTACGTGGAGGTGGCGTGAACTTGATTGGTCCTGTGCAGAGCAGGGCAGGGCTGGCGCTATTACTTGAATAATTTTTTTTTTTTTTTTTTTTTTTACGTGGTGGTGGCGTGAACTTGATTGGTCCTGTGCAGAGCAGGGCAGGGCTGGCGCTATTACTTGAATAATTTTTTTTTTTTTTTTTTTACGTGGTGGTGGCGTGAACTTGATTGGTCCTGTGCAGAGCAGGGCAGGGCTGGCGCTATTACTTAAATAATTTATTTTTTTTTTACGTGGTGGTGGCGTGAACTTGATTGGTCCTGTGCGGAGCAGGGCAGGGCTGGCGCTATTATTTGAATAATTTTTTATTTTTTTTTTACGTGGTGGTGGCGTGAACTTAATTGGTCCTTGCAGAGCAGGGCAGGGCTGGCGCTATTACTTGAATAATTTTTTTTTTTTTTTTTTACGTGGTGGTGGCGTGAACTTGATTGGTCCTTGCAGAGCAGGGCAAGGCTGGCGCTATTACTTGAATAATTTATTTTTTTTTTTTTTACGTGGTGGTGGCGTGAACTTGATTGGTCCTGTGCAGAGAAGGGCAGGGCTGGCGCTATTAATTGAATAATTTTTTTTTTTTTTTTACGTGGTGGTGGCGTGAACTTGATTGGTCCTGTGCAGAGCAGGGCAGGGCTGGCGCTATTAATTGAATTTTTTTTTTTTTTTTTTTTTTTACGTGGTGGTGGCGTGAACTTGATTAGTCCTGTGCATAGCAGGGCAAGGCTGGCGCTATTACTTGAATAATTTTTTTTTTTTTTTTTTTACGTGGTGGTGGCGTGAACTTGATTGGTCCTGTGCAGAGCAGGGCAGGGCTGGCGCTATTAATTGAATAATTCTATTTATTTATTTTTTTTTACGTGGTGGTGGCGTGAACCTGATTGGTCCTGTGCAGAGCAGGGCAGGGCTGGTGCTATTAATTGAATATTTTTTTTTTTTTTTTTACGTGGTGGTGGCGTGAACTTGATTGGTCCTATGCAGAGCAGGGCAGGGCTGGCGCTATTAATTGAATAATTTTTTTTTTTTTTTTTTTTTTACGTGGTGGTGGCGTGAACTTGATTGGTCCTGTGCAGAGCAGGGCAGGGCTGGCGCTATTACTTGAATAATTTTTTTTTTTTTTTTTTTACGTGGTGGTGGTGTGAACTTGATTGGTCCTGTGCAGAGGAGGGCAGGGCTGGCGCTATTACTTGAATAATTTTTTTTTTTTTTTACGTGGTGGTGGCGTGAACTTGATTGGTCCTGTGCAGAGGAGGGCAGGGCTGGCGCTATTACTTGAATAATTTTTTTTTTTTTTTTTTTTTTTACGTGGTGGTGGCGTGAACTTGATTGGTCCTGTGCAGAGCAGGGCAGGGCTGGCGCTATTACTTGAATAATTTTTTTTTTTTTTTTTTTACGTGGTAGTGGCGTGAACTTGATTGGTCCTGTGCAGAGCAGGGCAGGGCTGGCGCTATTAATTGAATAATTTTATTTATTTATTTTTTTTTACGTGGTGGTGGCGTGAACCTGATTGGTCCTGTGCAGAGCAGGGCAGGGCTGGCGCTATTACTTAAATAATTATTATTTATTTATTTATTTTTTTTACGTGGTGGTGGCGTGAACTTCATTGGTCCTGTGCAGAGCAGGGCAGGGCTGGTGCTATTAATTGAATAATTTTTTTTTTTTTTTTACGTGGTGGTGGCGTGAACTTGATTGGTCCTGTGCAGAGCAGGGCAGGGCTGGCGCTATTACTTGAATAATTTTTTTTTTTTTTTTTTACGTGGTGGTGGCGTGAACTTGATTGGTTCTGTGCAGAGGAGGGCAGGGCTGGCGCTATTACTTGAATAATTTTTTTTTTTTTTTTTTACGTGGTGGTGGCGTGAACTTGATTGGTCCTGTGCAGAGCAGGGCAGGGCTGGCGCTATTACTTGAATAATTTTTTTTTTTTTTTTTTACCTGGTGGTGGCGTGAACTTGATTGGTCCTGTGCAGAGCAGGGCAGGGCTGGCGCTATTAATTGAATAATTTTTTTTTTTTTTTTTTTACGTGGTGGTGCCGTGAACTTGATTGGTCCTGTGCAGAGCAGGGCAGGGATGGCGCTATTACTTGAATATTTTTTTTTTTTTTTTTTTTTTTACGTGGTGGTGGCGTGAACTTGATTGGTCCTGTGCAGAGCAGGGCAGGGCTGGCGCTATTACTTGAATAATTTTTTTTTTTTTTTTTACGTGGTGGTGGCGTGAGCTTGATTGGTCCTGTGCAGAGGAGGGCTGGGCTGGCGCTATTAATTGAATAATTTTATTTATTTATTTTTTTTACGTGGTGGTGGCGTGAACCTTATTGGTCCTGTGCAGAGCAGGGCAGGGCTGGCGCTATTACTTGAATAATTATTATTTATTTATTTATTTTTTTTACGTGGTGGTGCCGTGAACTTGATTGGTCCTGTGCAGAGCAGGGCAGGGCTGGTGCTATAAATTGAATAATTTTTTTTTTTTTTTTTTTTACGTGGTGGTGGCGTGAACTTGATTGGTCCTGTGCAGAGGAGGGCAGGGCTGGCGCTATTACTTAAATAAATTTTTTTTTTTTTACGTGGTGGTGGCGTGAACTTGATTGGTCCTGTGAAGAGCAGGGCAGGGCTGGCGCTATTACTTGAAAAATTTTTTTTTTTTTTTTTTTTTTT
This sequence comes from Acipenser ruthenus, assembly GCF_902713425.1. Lineage (NCBI taxonomy): Eukaryota > Metazoa > Chordata > Actinopteri > Acipenseriformes > Acipenseridae > Acipenser > Acipenser ruthenus. The sequence goes on along the minus strand of NC_081225.1, from coordinate 352,695 downwards.
ACGTGGTGGTGCCGTGAACTTGATTGGTCCTGTGCAGAGCAGGGCAGGGATGGCGCTATTACTTGAATATTTTTTTTTTTTTTTTTTTTTTTACGTGGTGGTGGCGTGAACTTGATTGGTCCTGTGCAGAGCAGGGCAGGGCTGGCGCTATTACTTGAATAATTTTTTTTTTTTTTTTACGTGGTGGTGGCGTGAACTTGATTGGTCCTGTGCAGAGGAGGGCAGGGCTGGCGCTATTAATTGAATAATTTTATTTATTTATTTTTTTTACGTGGTGGTGGCGTGAACCTTATTGGTCCTGTGCAGAGCAGGGCAGGGCTGGCGCTATTACTTGAATAATTATTATTTATTTATTTATTTTTTTTACGTGGTGGTGCCGTGAACTTGATTGGTCCTGTGCAGAGCAGGGCAGGGCTGGTGCTATAAATTGAATAATTTTTTTTTTTTTTTTTTTACGTGGTGGTGGCGTGAACTTGATTGGTCCTGTGCAGAGGAGGGCAGGGCTGGCGCTATTACTTGAATAATTTTTTTTTTTTTTACGTGGTGGTGGCGTGAACTTGATTGGTCCTGTGAAGAGCAGGGCAGGGCTGGCGCTATTACTTGAAAAAATTTTTTTTTTTTTTTTTTTTTTACGTGGTGGTGGCGTAAACTTGATCGGTCCTGTGCAGAGCAGGGCAGGGCTGGCGCTATTAATTGAATAATTTTTTTTTTTTTTTTACGTGGTGGTGGCGTGAACTTGATTGGTCCTGTGCAGAGGAGGGCAGGGCTGGCGCTATTACTTGAATAATTTTTTTTTTTTTTTTTTTTACGTGGTGGTGGCGTGAACTTGATTGGTCCTGTGCAGAGCAGGGCAGGGCTGGCGCTATTAATTGAATAATTTTTTTTTTTTTTTATGTGGTGGTGGCGTGAACTTGATTGGTCCTGTGAAGAGCAGGGCAGGGCTGGCGCTATTACTTGAAAAATTTTTTTTTTTTTTTTTTTTTACGTGGTGGTGGCGTGAACTTGATCGGTCCTGTGCAGAGCAGGGCAGGTCTGGCGCTATTAATTGAATAATTTTTTTTTTTTTTTATGTGGTGGTGCCGTGAACTTGATTGGTCCTGTGCAGAGCAGGGCAGGGCTGGCGCTATTACTTGAATAATTTTTTTTTTTTTTTTTTTTTTTTTACGTGGTGGTGGCGTGAACTTGATTGGTCCTGTGCAGAGCAGGGCAGGGCTGGCGCTATTACTTGAATAATTTTTATTTATTTTTTTTACGTGGTGGTGGCGTGAACTTGATTGGTCCTGTGCAGAGCAGGGCAGGGCTGGCGCTATTACTTGAATAATTTTTTTTTTTTTTTTTACGTGGTGGTGGCGTGAACTTGATTGGTCCTGTGAAGAGCAGGGCAGGGCTGGCGCTATTAATTGAATAATTTTTTTTTTTTTTTTTTACGTGGTGGTGGCGTGAACTTGATTGGTCCTGTGCAGAGCAGGGCAGGGCTGGCGCTATTACATGAATAATTTTTTTTTTTTTTTTTACGTGGTGGTGGCGTGAACTTGATTGGTCCTGTGCAGAGCAGGGCAGGGCTGGCGCTATTACTTGAATAATTTTTTTTTTTTTTTTTTTTTACGTGGTGGTGGCGTGAACTTGATTGGTCCTGTGCAGAGCAGGGCAGGGATGGCGCTATTACTTGAATATTTTTTTTTTTTTTTTTTTTTTTACGTGGTGGTGGCGTGAACTTGATTGGTCCTGTGCAGAGCAGGGCAGGGCTGGCGCTATTACTTGAATAATTTTTTTTTTTTTTTTTACGTGGTGGTGGCGTGAACTTGATTGGTCCTGTGCAGAGGAGGGCAGGGCTGGCGCTATTACTTGAATAATTTTTTTTTTTTTTTTTACGTGGTGGTGGCGTGAACCTTATTGGTCCTGTGCAGAGCAGGGCAGGGCTGGCGCTATTACTTGAATAATTATTATTTATTTATTTATTTTTTTTACGTGGTGGTGGCGTGAACTTGATTGGTCCTGTGCAGAGCAGGGCAGGGCTGGTGCTATAAATTGAATAATTTTTTTTTTTTTTTTTTTACGTGGTGGTGGTGTGAACTTGATTGGTCCTGTGCAGAGGAGGGCAGGGCTGGCGCTATTACTTGAATATTTTTTTTTTTTTTTACGTGGTGGTGGCGTGAACTTGATTGGTCCTGTGAAGAGCAGGGCAGGGCTGGCGCTATTACTTGAATAATTTTTTTTTTTTTTTTTTTACGTGGTGGTGGCGTGAACTTGATTGGTCCTGTGCAGAGCAGGGCAGGGCTGGCGCTATTAATTGAATAATTTTTTTTTTTTTTTACGTGGTGGTGGCGTGAACTTGATTGGTCCTGTGAAGAGCAGGGCAGGGCTGGCGCTATTACTTGAATAATTTTTTTTTTTTTTTTTTTTTTTTTTACGTGGTGGTGGCGTGAACTTGATCGGTCCTGTGCAGAGCAGGGCAGGGCTGGCGCTATTAATTGAATAATTTTTTTTTTTTTTTTACGTGGTGGTGCCGTGACTTGATTGGTCCTGTGCAGAGCAGGGCAGGGCTGGCGCTATTACTTGAATAATTTTTTTTTTTTTTTTTTTTTTACGTGGTGGTGGCGTGAACTTGATTGGTCCTGTGCAGAGCAGGGCAGGGCTGGCATTGTTACTTGAATAATTTTTTTTTTTTTTTTACGAGGTGGTGGCGTGAACTTGATTTGTGCAGAGCAGGGCAGGGCTGGCGCTATTAATTGAATAATTTTTTTTTTTTTTTTTACGTGGTGGTGCCGTGAACTTGATTGGTCCTGTGCAGAGCAGGGCAGGGCTGGCGCTATTACTTGAAAAATTTTGTTTTTTTTTTTTTTTACGTGGTGGTGGCGTGAACTTGATTGGTCCTATGCAGAGCAGGGCAGGGCTGGCGCTATTACTTGAATAATTTTTTATTTTTTTTTATTTTTTTTACGTGGTGGTGGCGTGAACTTGATCGGTCCTGTGCAGAGCAGGGCAGGGCTGGCGCTATTAATTTGAATAATTTTTTTTTTTTTTTTACGTGGTGGTGGCGTGAACTTGATTGGTCCTGTGCAGAGGAGGGCAGGGCTGGCGCTATTACTTGAATAATTTTTTTTTTTTTTTTTTTTTAAGTGGTGGTTGCGTGAACTTGATTGGTCCTGTGCAGAGCAGGGCAGGGCTGGCGCTATTAATTGAATAATTTTTTTTTTTTTTTTTACGTGGTGGTGGCGTGAACTTGATTGGTCCTGTGCAGAGCAGGGCAGGGCTGGCGCTATTACTTGAATAATTTTTTTTTTTTTTACGTGGTGGTGGCGTGAACTTGATTGGTCCTGTGCAGAGCAGGGCAGGGCTGGTGCTATTACCTGAATAATTTTTTTTTTTTTCGTGGTGGTTGCGTGAACTTGATTGGTCCTGTGCAGAGCAGGGCAGGGCTGGGGCTATTACTTGAATAATTTTTTTATTTTTTTTTTTTTAAGTGGTGGTTGCGTGAACTTGATTGGTCCTGTGCAGAGCAGGGCAGGGCTGGCGCTATTAATTGAATAATTTTTTTTTTTTTTTTTACGTGGTGGTGGCGTGAACTTGATTGGTCCTGTGCAGAGCAGGGCAGGGCTGGCGCTATTACTTGAATAATTTTTTTTTTTTTTACGTGGTGGTGGCGTGAACTTGATTGGTCCTGTGCAGAGCAGGGCAGGGCTGGTGCTATTACCTGAATAATTTTTTTTTTTACGTGGTGGTTGCGTGAACTTGATTGGTCCTGTGCAGAGCAGGGCAGGGCTGGCGCTATTACTTGAATAATTTTTTTATTTTTTTTACGTGGTGGTGGCGTGAACTTGATTGGTCCTGTGCAGAGCAGGGCAGGGCTGGCGCTATTACTTGAATAATTTTTTTTTTTTTTTTACGTGGTGGTGGCGTGAACTTGATTGGTCCTGTGCAGAGCAGGGCAGGGCTGGTGCTATTACCTGAATAATTTTTTTTTTTTTACGTGGTGGTGGCGTGAACTTGATCGGTCCTGTGCAGAGCAGGGCAGGGCTGGTGTTATTACCTGAATAATTTTTTTTTTTTTACGTGGTGGTGGCGTGAACTTGATTGGTCCTGTGCAGTTCAGGGCAGGGCTGGCGCTATTAATTGAATAATTTTTTTTTTTTTTTTTTTTACGTGGTGGTGGCGTGAACTTGATTGGTCCTGTGCAGAGCAGGGCAGGGCTGGCGCTATTACTTGAATAATTTTTTTTTTTTTTTTTTACGTGGTGGTGGCGTGAACTTGATTGGTCCTGTGCAGAGCAGGGCAGGGCTGGCGCTATTACTTGAATAATTTTTATTTATTTATTTTTTTTACGTGGTGGTGGCGTGAACTTGATTGGTCTGTGCAGAGCAGGGCAGGGCTGGCGCTATAACTTGAATAATTTTTTTTTTTTTTTTTTTACGTGGTGGTGGTGTGAACTTGATTGGTCCTGTGCAGAGCAGGGCAGGGCTGCTGCTATTAATTGAATAATTTTTTTTTTTTTTTTTTTACGTGGTGGTGGCGTGAACTTGATTGGTCCTGTGCAGAGCAGGGCAGGGCTGCTGCTATTAATTGAATAATTTTTTTTTTTTTTTTTACGTGGTGGTGGCGTGAACTTGATTGGTCCTGTGCAGAGCAGGGCAGGGCTGGCGCTATTAATTGAATAATTTTTTTTTTTTTTTTTTTTTTTTACGTGGTGGTGGCGTGAACTTGATTGGTCCTGTGCAGAGCAGGGCAGGGCTGGCGCTATTAATTGAATAATTTTTTTTTTTTTTTTTTTTACGTGGTGGTGGCGTGAACTTGATTGGTCCTGTGCAGAGCAGGGCAGGGCTGGCGCTATTACTTGAATAATTTTTTTTTTTTTTTTTTTACGTGGTGGTGGCGTGAACTTGATTGGTCCTGTGCAGAGCAGGGCAGGGCTGGCGCTATTACTTGAATAATTTTTATTTATTTATTTTTTTTACGTGGTGGTGGCGTGAACTTGATTGGTCCTGTGCAGAGCAGGGCAGGGCTGGCGCTATTACTTGAATAATTTTTTTTTTTTTTTTATGTGGTGGTGGCGTGAACTTGATTGGTCTTGTGCAGAGCAGGGCAGGGCTGGCGCTATTAATTGAATAATTTTTTTTTTTTTTTACGTGGTGGTGGCGTGAACTTGATTGGTCCTGTGCAGAGCAGGGCAGGGCTGGCGCTATTACTTAAATAATTTTTTTTTTTTTGACGTGGTGGTGGCATGAACTTGATTGGTCCTGTGCGGAGCAGGGCAGGGCTGGCGCTATTATTTGAATAATTTTTTTTTTTTTTTTTATGTGGTGGTGGCGTGAACTTGATTGGTCCTTGCAGAGCAGGGCAGGGCTGGCGCTATTACTTGAATAATTTTTTTTTTTTTTTTTTTACGTGGTGGTGGCGTGAACTTGATTGGTCCTTGCAGAGCAGGGCAGGGCTGGCGCTAATACTTGAATAATTTTTTTTTTTTTTTTTTTACTTGGTGGTGGCGTGAACTTGATTGGTCCTATGCAGAGCAGGGCAGGGCTGGCGCTATTAATTGAATAATTTTTTTTTTTTTTTTTTTTTTACGTGGTGGTGGCGTGAACTTGATTGGTCCTGTGCAGAGCAGGGCAGGGCTGGCGCTATTACTTGAATAATTTTTTTTTTTTTTTTTTTTTTTTACGTGGTGGTGGCGTGAACTTGATTGGTCCTGTGCAGAGCAGGGCAGGGCTGGCGCTATTACTTGAATATTTTTTTTTTTTTTACGTGGTGGTGGCATGAACTTGATTGGTCCTGTGCAGAGCAGGGCAGGGCTGGCGCTATTAATTGAATAATTTTTTTTTTTTTTTTTTTTTACGTGGTGGTGGCGTGAACTTGATTGGTCCTGTGCAGAGCAGGGCAGGGCTGGTGCTATTAATTGAATAATTTTTTTTTTTTTTTTTTTTTTTACGTGGTGGTGGCGTGAACTTGATTGGTCCTGTGCAGAGCAGGGCAGGGCTGGCGCTATTAATTGAATAATTTTTTTTTTTTTTTTTACGTGGTGGTGGCGTGAACTTGATTGGTCCTGTGCAGAGCAGGGCAGGGCTGGCGCTATTACTTGAATAATTTTTTTTTTTTTTTTTTTTTTTACGTGGTGGTGGCGTGAACTTGATTGGTCCTGTGCAGAGCAGGGCAGGGCTGGCGCTATTACTTGAATATTTTTTTTTTTTTTTTTTTTTACGTGGTGGTGGCGTGAACTTGATTAGTCCTGTGCATAGCAGGGCAAGGCTGGCGCTATTACTTGAATAATTTTTTTTTTTTTTTTTTACGTGGTGGTGGCGTGAACTTGATTGGTCCTGTGCAGAGCAGGGCAGGGCTGCTGCTATTAATTGAATAATTTTTTTTTTTTTTTTTTACGTGGTGGTGGCGTGAACTTGATTGGTCCTGTGCAGAGCAGGGCAGGGCTGGCGCTATTAATTGAATAATTTTTTTTTTTTTTTTTTTTTTACGTGGTGGTGGCGTGAACTTGATTGGTCCTGTGCAGAGCAGGGCAGGGCTGGCGCTATTAATTGAATAATTTTTTTTTTTTTTTTTTTTACGTGGTGGTGGCGTGAACTTGATTGGTCCTGTGCAGAGCAGGGCAGGGCTGGCGCTATTAATTGAATAATTTTTTTTTTTTTTTTTACGTGGTGGTGGCGTGAACTTGATTGGTCCTGTGCAGAGCAGGGCAGGGCTGGCGCTATTACTTGAATAATTTATTTTTTTTTTACGTGGTGGTGGCGTGAACTTGATTGGTCCTGTGCGGAGCAGGGCAGGGCTGGCGCTATTATTTGAATAATTTTTTTTTTTTTTTTTACGTGGTGGTGGCGTGAACTTGATTGGTCCTTGCAGAGCAGGGCAGGGCTGGCGCTATTACTTGAATAATTTTTTTTTTTTATTTACGTGGTGGTGGCGTGAACTTGATTGGTCCTGTGCAGAGCAGGGCAGGGCTGGCGCTATTACTTGAATAATTATTTTTTTTTTTTTACGTGGTGGTGGCGTGAACTTGATTGGTCCTGTGCAGAGCAGGGCAGGGCTGGCGCTATTACTTGAATAATTTTTTTTTTTTTTTTTTTTTTTACGTGGTGGTGGCGTGAACTTGATTGGTCCTGTGCAGAGCAGGGCAGGGCTGGCGCTATTACTTGAATAATTTTTTTTTTTTTTTTTTTACGTGGTGGTGGCGTGAACTTGATTGGTCCTGTGCAGAGCAGGGCAGGGCTGGCGCTATTACTTAAATAATTTATTTTTTTTTTACGTGGTGGTGGCGTGAACTTGATTGGTCCTGTGCGGAGCAGGGCAGGGCTGGCGCTATTATTTGAATAATTTTTTATTTTTTTTTTACGTGGTGGTGGCGTGAACTTAATTGGTCCTTGCAGAGCAGGGCAGGGCTGGCGCTATTACTTGAATAATTTTTTTTTTTTTTTTTTACGTGGTGGTGGCGTGAACTTGATTGGTCCTTGCAGAGCAGGGCAAGGCTGGCGCTATTACTTGAATAATTTATTTTTTTTTTTTTTACGTGGTGGTGGCGTGAACTTGATTAGTCCTGTGCAGAGAAGGGCAGGGCTGGCGCTATTAATTGAATAATTTTTTTTTTTTTTTTACGTGGTGGTGGCGTGAACTTGATTGGTCCTGTGCAGAGCAGGGCAGGGCTGGCGCTATTAATTGAATAATTTTTTTTTTTTTTTTTTACGTGGTGGTGGCGTGAACTTGATTGGTCCTGTGCAGAGCAGGGCAGGGCTGGCGCTATTACTTGAATATTTATTTTTTTTTTTTTTTTTTACGTGGTGGTGGCGTGAACTTGATTGGTCCTGTGCAGAGCAGGGCAGGGCTGGCGCTATTACTTGAATAATTTATTTTTTTTTTACGTGGTGGTGGCGTGAACTTGATTGGTCCTGTGCGGAGCAGGGCAGGGCTGGCGCTATTATTTGAATAATTTTTTTTTTTTTTTTTACGTGGTGGTGGCGTGAACTTGATTGGTCCTTGCAGAGCAGGGCAGGGCTGGCGCTATTACTTGAATAATTTTTTTTTTTTATTTACGTGGTGGTGGCGTGAACTTGATTGGTCCTGTGCAGAGCAGGGCAGGGCTGGCGCTATTACTTGAATAATTATTTTTTTTTTTTTACGTGGTGGTGGCGTGAACTTGATTGGTCCTGTGCAGAGCAGGGCAGGGCTGGCGCTATTACTTGAATAATTTTTTTTTTTTTTTTTTTTTTTACGTGGTGGTGGCGTGAACTTGATTGGTCCTGTGCAGAGCAGGGCAGGGCTGGCGCTATTACTTGAATAATTTTTTTTTTTTTTTTTTTACGTGGTGGTGGCGTGAACTTGATTGGTCCTGTGCAGAGCAGGGCAGGGCTGGCGCTATTACTTAAATAATTTATTTTTTTTTTACGTGGTGGTGGCGTGAACTTGATTGGTCCTGTGCGGAGCAGGGCAGGGCTGGCGCTATTATTTGAATAATTTTTTATTTTTTTTTTACGTGGTGGTGGCGTGAACTTAATTGGTCCTTGCAGAGCAGGGCAGGGCTGGCGCTATTACTTGAATAATTTTTTTTTTTTTTTTTTACGTGGTGGTGGCGTGAACTTGATTGGTCCTTGCAGAGCAGGGCAAGGCTGGCGCTATTACTTGAATAATTTTTTTTTTTTTTTTTTACGTGGTGGTGGCGTGAACTTGATTGGTCCTGTGCAGAGAAGGGCAGGGCTGGCGCTATTAATTGAATAATTTTTTTTTTTTTTTTACGTGGTGGTGGCGTGAACTTGATTGGTCCTGTGCAGAGCAGGGCAGGGCTGGCGCTATTAATTGAATTTTTTTTTTTTTTTTTTTTTTACGTGGTGGTGGCGTGAACTTGATTAGTCCTGTGCATAGCAGGGCAAGGCTGGCGCTATTACTTGAATAATTTTTTTTTTTTTTTTTTTACGTGGTGGTGGCGTGAACTTGATTGGTCCTGTGCAGAGCAGGGCAGGGCTGGCGCTATTAATTGAATAATTTTTTTTTTTTTTTTACGTGGTGGTGGCGTGAACTTGATTGGTCCTGTGCAGAGCAGGGCAGGGCTGGCGCTATTACTTGAATATTTATTTATTTATTTATTTTTTACGTGGTGGTGGCGTGAACTTGATTGGTCCTGTGCAGAGCAGGGCAGGGCTGGCGCTATTACTTGAATAATTTATTTTTTTTTTACGTGGTGGTGGCGTGAACTTGATTGGTCCTGTGCGGAGCAGGGCAGGGCTGGCGCTATTATTTGAATAATTTTTTTTTTTTTTTTTACGTGGTGGTGGCGTGAACTTGATTGGTCCTTGCAGAGCAGGGCAGGGCTGGCGCTATTACTTGAATAATTTTTTTTTTTATTTACGTGGTGGTGGCGTGAACTTGATTGGTCCTGTGCAGAGCAGGGCAGGGCTGGCGCTATTAATTGAATAATTTTTTTTTTTTTTTTTTTTTTACGTGGTGGTGGCGTGAACTTGATTGGTCCTGTGCAGAGCAGGGCAGGGCTGGTGCTATTAATTGAATAATTTTTTTTTTTTTTTTTTTTTTACGTGGTGGTGGCGTGAACTTGATTGGTCCTGTGCAGAGCAGGGCAGGGCTGGCGCTATTAATTGAATAATTTTTTTTTTTTTTTTTTACGTGGTGGTGGCGTGAACTTGATTGGTCCTGTGCAGAGCAGGGCAGGGCTGGCGCTATTACTTGAATAATTTTTTTTTTTTTTTTTTTTTTACGTGGTGGTGGCGTGAACTTGATTGGTCCTGTGCAGAGCAGGGCAGGGCTGGCGCTATTACTTGAATATTTTTTTTTTTTTTTTTTTTACGTGGTGGTGGCGTGAACTTGATTAGTCCTGTGCAGAGCAGGGCAAGGCTGGCGCTATTACTTGAATAATTTTTTTTTTTTTTTTTTTACGTGGTGGTGGCGTGAACTTGATTGGTCCTGTGCAGAGCAGGGCAGGGCTGCTGCTATTAATTGAATAATTTTTTTTTTTTTTTTTTTACGTGGTGGTGGCGTGAACTTGATTGGTCCTGTGCAGAGAAGGGCAGGGCTGGCGCTATTAATTGAATAATTTTTTTTTTTTTTTTTTTTACGTGGTGGTGGCGTGAACTTGATTGGTCCTGTGCAGAGCAGGGCAGGGCTGGCGCTATTAATTGAATTTTTTATTTTTTATTTTTTTTTTTACGTGGTGGTGGCGTGAACTTGATTGGTCCTGTGCAGAGCAGGGCAGGGCTGGCGCTATTACTTGAATAATTTTTTTTTTTTTTTTTTACGTGGTGGTGGCGTGAACTTGATTAGTCCTGTGCAGAGCAGGGCAAGGCTGGCGCTATTACTTGAATAATTTTTTTTTTTTTTTTTTTACGTGGTGGTGGCGTGAACTTGATTGGTCCTGTGCAGAGCAGGGCAGGGCTGCTGCTATTAATTGAATAATTTTTTTTTTTTTTTTTTACGTGGTGGTGGCGTGAACTTGATTGGTCCTGTGCAGAGAAGGGCAGGGCTGGCGCTATTAATTGAATAAATTTTTTTTTTTTTTTTTTTACGTGGTGGTGGCGTGAACTTGATTGGTCCTGTGCAGAGCAGGGCAGGGCTGGCGCTATTAATTGAATTTTTTTTTTTTTTTTTTTTTTTTACGTGGTGGTGGCGTGAACTTGATTGGTCCTGTGCAGAGCAGGGCAGGGCTGGCGCTATTACTTGAATAATTTTTTTTTTTTTTTTTTTACGTGGTGGTGGCGTGAACTTGATTGGTCGTGTGCAGAGCAGGGCAGGGCTGGCGCTATTAATTGAATAATTTTTTTTTTTTTTTTACGTGGTGGTGGCGTGAACTTGATTGGTCCTGTGCAGAGCAGGGCAGGGCTGGCGCTATTACTTGAATATTTATTTATTTATTTTTTTTTTACGTGGTGGTGGCGTGAACTTGATTGGTCCTGTGCAGAGCAGGGCAGGGCTGGCGCTATTACTTGAATTATTTATTTTTTTTTTACGTGGTGGTGGCGTGAACTTGATTGGTCCTGTGCGGAGCAGGGCAGGGCTGGCGCTATTATTTGAATAATTTTTTTTTTTTTTTTTACGTGGTGGTGGCGTGAACTTGATTGGTCCTTGCAGAGCAGGGCAGGGCTGGCGCTATTACTTGAATAATTTTTTTATTTTATTTATGTGGTGGTGGCGTGAACTTGATTGGTCCTGTGCAGAGCAGGGCAGGGCTGGCGCTATTACTTGAATAATTTTTTTTTTTTTTTTACGTGGTGGTGGCGTGAACTTGATTGGTCCTGTGCAGAGCAGGGCAGGGCTGGCGCTATTAATTGAATAAATTTTTTTTTTTTTTTTTTTTTTTACGTGGTAGTGGCGTGAACTTGATTGGTCCTGTGCAGAGCAGGTCAGGGCTGGCGCTATTACTTGAATAATTTTTTTTTTTTTTTTTTTACGTGGTGGTGGCGTGAACTTGATTGGTCCTGTGCAGAGCAGGGCAGGGCTGGCGCTATTACTTAAATAATTTATTTTTTTTTTACGTGGTGGTGGCGTGAACTTGATTGGTCCTGTGCGGAAGAGGGCAGGGCTGGCGCTATTATTTGAATAATTTTTTATTTTTTTTTTACGTGGTGGTGGCGTGAACTTGATTGGTCCTTGCAGAGCAGGGCAGGGCTGGCGCTATTACTTGAATAATTTTTTTTTTTTTTTTTTTACGTGGTGGTGGCGTGAACTTGATTGGTCCTGTGCAGAGCAGGGCAGGGCTGGCGCTATTACTTGAATAATTTTTTTTTTTTTTTATGTGGTGGTGGCGTGAACTTGATTGGTCCTGTGCAGAGCAAGGCAGGGCTGGCGCTATTACTTGAATAATTTTTTTTTTTTTTTTTTTTTTACGTGGTGGTGGCGTGAACTTGATTGGTCCTGTGCAGAGCAGGGCAGGGCTGGCGCTATTACTTGAATAATTTATTTTTTTTTACGTGGTGGTGGCATGAACTTGATTGGTCCTGTGCAGAGCAGGGCAGGGCTGGCGCTATTAATTGAATAAGTTTTTTTTTTTTTTTTTACGTGGTGGTGGCATGTACTTGATTGGTCCTGTGCAGAGCAGGGCAGGGCTGGCGCTATTAATTGAATATTTTTATTTTTATTTTTTTTTTTTACGTGGTGGTGGCGTGAACTTGATTGGTCCTGTGCAGAGCAGGGCAGGGCTGGCGCTATTAATTGAATCATTTTTTTTTTTTTTTTACGTGGTGGTGGCATGTACTTGATTGGTCCTGTGCAGAGCAGGGCAGGGCTGGCGCTATTAATTGAATATTTTTTTTTTTTTTTTTTTTTTTACGTGGTGGTGGCGTGAACTTGATTGGTCCTGTGCAGAGCAGGGCGAGCAGGGCAGGGCTGGCGCTATTACTTCAATAATTTTTTTTTTCTTTTTTACGTGGTGGTGGCGTGAACTTGATTGGTCCTGTGTAGAGCAGGGCAGGGCTGGCGCTATTAATTGAATCATTTTTTTTTTTTTTTTACGTGGTGGTGGCATGTACTTGATTGGTCCTGTGCAGAGCAGGGCAGGGCTGGCGCTATTAATTGAATATTTTTTTTTTTTTTTTTTTTTTTACGTGGTGGTGGCGTGAACTTGATTGGTCCTGTGCAGAGCAGGGCAGGGCTGGCGCTATTACTTGAATAATTTTTTTTTTTTTTTTTTTTACGTGGTGGTGGCGTGAACTTGATTGGTCCTCTGCAGAGCAGGGCAGGGCTGGTGCTATTACTTGAATAATTTTTTTTTTTTTTTTTTTACGTGGTGGTGGCGTGAACTTGATTGGTCCTGTGCAGAGCAGGGCGAGGAGGGCAGGGCTGGCGCTATTACTTCAAATTTTTTTTTTTTTTTTTTTTTACGTGGTGGTGGCGTGAACTTGATTGGTCCTGTGCAGAGCAGGGCAGAGCTGGCGCTATTACTTGAATAATATTTTTTTTTTTTTTTTTTTTTACGTGGTGGTGGCGTGAACTTGATTGGTCCTGTGCAGAGCAGGGCAGGGCTGGCGCTATTAATTGAATAATTTTTTTTTTTTTTTTTACGTGGTGGTGGCATGTACTTGATTGGTCCTGTGCAGAGCAGGGCGAGCAGGGCAGGGCTGGCGCTATTAATTGAATATTTTTTTTTTTTTTTTTTTTTTACGTGGTGGTGGCGTGAACTTGATTGGTCCTGTGCAGAGCAGGGCGAGCAGGGCAGGGCTGGCGCTATTACTTCAATAATTTTTTTTTTTTTTTTTTTTACGTGGTGGTGGCGTGAACTTGATTGGTCCTGTGCAGAGCAGGGCGGGCTGGCGCTATTGAATAATTTTTTTTTTTTTTTTTTTTACGTGGTGGTGGTGTGAACTTGATTGGTCCTGTGCAGAGCAGGGCAGGGCTGGCGCTATTACTTGAATAATTTTTTTTTTTTTTTTTTTTTTTACGTGGTGGTGGCGTGAACTTGATTGGTCCTGTGCAGAGCAGGGCTGGCGCTATTAATTGAATAATTTTTTTTTTTTTTTTTTTTTACGTGGTGGTGGCGTGAACTTGGTCCTGTGCAGAGCAGGGCAGGGCTGGCGCTATTACTTGAATAATTTTTTTTTTTTTTTTTTTTTTTTACGTGGCGGTGGCGTGAACTTGATTGGTCCTGTGCAGAGCAGGGCAGGGCTGGCGCTATTAATTGAATAATTTTTTTTTTTTTTTTTTTACGTGGCGGTGGCGTGAACTTCATTGGTCCTGTGCAGAGCAGGGCAGGGCTGGCGCTATTAATTGAATATTTTTTTTTTTTTTTTTTTTTTACGTGGTGGTGGCGTGAACTTGATTGGTCCTTTGCAGAGCAGGGCGAGGAGGGCAGGGCTGGCGCTATTACTTCAAATTTTTTTTTTTTTTTTTTTTTTACGTGGTGGTGGCGTGAACTTGATTGGTCCTGTGTAGAGCAGGGCAGAGCTGGCGCTATTACTTGAATAATATATATATTTTTTTTTTTTTTACGTGGTGGTGGCGTGAACTTGATTGGTCCTGTGCAGAGCAGGGCAGGGCTGGCGCTATTAATTGAATAATTTTTTTTTTTTTTTTTTTTTTTACGTGGCGGTGGCGTGAACTTGATTGGTCCTGTGCAGAGCAGGGCAGGGCTGGCGCTATTACTTGAATAATTTTTTTTTTTTTTTTTTTTTTTTTACGTGGTGGTGGCGTGAACTTGATTGGTCCTGTGCAGAGCAGGGCAGGGCTGGCGCTATTAATTGAATAATTTTTTTTTTTTTTTTTTTTTTTTACGTGGTGGTGGCGTGAACTTGGTCCTGTGCAGAGCAGGGCAGGGCTGGCGCTATTACTTGAATAATTTTTTTTTTTTTTTTTTTTTTTTACGTGGCGGTGGCGTGAACTTGATTGGTCCTGTGCAGAGCAGGGCAGGGCTGGCGCTATTAATTGAATAATTTTTTTTTTTTTTTTTTTTTTACGTGGCGGTGGCGTGAACTTCATTGGTCCTGTGCAGAGCAGGGCAGAGCTGGCGCTATTACTTGAATAATATATATATATATATATTTTTTTTACGTGGTGGTGGCGTGAACTTGATTGGTCCTGTGCAGAGCAGGGCAGGGATGGCGCTATTACTTGAATAATTTTTTTTTTTTTTTTTACGTGGTGGTGGCGTGAACTTGATTGGTCCTGTGCAGAGCAGGGCAGGGTTGGCGCTATTAATTGAATAATTTTTTTTTTTTTTTTTTTTTACGTGGTGGTGGCGTGAACTTGATTGGTCCTGTGCAGAGCAGGGCAGGGCTCGCGCTATTACTTGAATATTTTTTTTTTTTTTACGTGGTGGTGGCGTGAACTTGATTGGTCCTGTGCAGAGCAGGGCAGGGCTGGCGCTATTACTTGAATAATTTTTTTTTTTTTTTTTTTTACATGGTGGTGGCGTGAACTTGGTCCTGTGCAGAGCAGGGCAGGGCTGGCGCTATTACTTGAATAATTTTTTTTTTTTTTTTTTTTTTACGTGGTGGTGGCGTGAACTTGATTGGTCCTGTGCAGAGCAGGGCAGGGCTGGTGATATTACTTGAATAATTTTTTTTTTTTTTTTTTTTTACGTGGTGGTGGCGTGAACTTGATTGGTCCTGTGCAGAGCAGGGCGAGGAGGGCAGGGCTGGCGCTATTACTTCCAATTTTTTTTTTTTTTTTTTTTTTTTACGTGGCGGTGGCGTGAACTTGATTGGTCCTGTGGAGAGCAGGGCAGAGCTGGCGCTATTACTTGAATAATATTTTTTTTTTTTTTTTTTTTACGTGGTGGTGGCGTGAACTTGATTGGTCCTGTGCAGAGCAGGGCAGGGCTGGCGCTATTAATTGAATAATTTTTTTTTTTTTTTTTTTTACGTGGTGGTGGCGTGAACTTGATTGGTCCTGTGCAGAGCAGGGCGAGCAGGGCAGGGCTGGCGCTATTACTTCAATAATTTTTTTTTTTTTTTTTTTACGTGGTGGTGGCGTGAACTTGATTGGTCGTGCAGAGCAGGGCAGGGCTGGCGCTATTAATTGAATTTTTTTTTTTTTTTTACGTGGTGGTGGCGTGAACTTGATTGGTCCTGTGCAGAGCAGGGCGAGCAGGGCAGGGCTGGCGCTATTACTTCAATAATTTTTTTTTTTTTTTTTTACGTGGTGGTGGCATGAACTTGATTGGTCCTGTGCAGAGCAGGGCAGGGCTGGCGCTATTACTTAAATAATTTTTTTTTTTTTTTTTTTTACGTGGTGGTGGCGTGAACTTGATTGGTCCTGTGCAGAGCAGGGCGAGCAGGGCAGGGCTGGCGCTATTAATTGAATAATTTTTTTTTTTTTACGTGGTGGTGGCGTGAACTTGATTGGTCCTGTGCAGAGCAGGGCAGGGCTGGCGCTATTACTTGAATAATTTTTTTTTTTTTTTTTTTTTTTACGTGGTGGTGGCGTGAACTTGATTGGTCCTGTGCAGAGCAGGGCAGGGCTGGCGCTATTAATTGAATAATTTTTTTTTTTTTTACGTGGTGGTGGCGTGAACTTGATTGGTCCTGTGCAGAGCAGGGCAGGGCTGGCGCTATTACTTGAATAATTTTTTTTTTTTTTTTTTTTTTTTACGTGGTGGTGGCGTGAACTTGATTGGTCCTGTGCAGAGCAGGGCAGGGCTGGTGCTATTACTTGAATATTTTTTTTTTTTTTTTTTTTTTTTTACGTGGTGGTGGCGTGAACTTGATTGGTCCTGTGCAGAGGAGGGCAGGGCTGGCGTTATTACTTCAATAATTTTTTTTTTTTTTTTTACGTGGTGGTGGCGTGAACTTGATTAGTCCTGTGCAGAGCAGGGCAGAGCAGGGCAGGGCTGGCGCTATTAATTGAATAATTTTTTTTTTTTTTTTTTTTACGTGGTGGTGGCGTGAACTTGATTGGTCCTGTGCAGAGCAGGGCAGGGCTGGCGCTATTACTTGAATAATTTTTATTTATTTATTTTTTTTTTACGTGGTGGTGGCGTGAACTTGATTGGTCCTGTGCAGAGCAGGGCAGGGCTGGCGCTATTACGTGAATAATTTTTATTTTTATTTTTTTTTACGTGGTGGTGGCGTGAACTTGATTGGTCCTGTGCAGAGCAGGGCAGGGCTGGCGCTATTAATTGAATAATTTTTTTTTTTTTTACGTGGTTGTGGCGTGAACTTGATTGGTCCTGTGCAGAGCAGGGCAGGGCTGTCGCTATTACTTGAATAATTTTTTTTTTTTTTTTTTTTTTTTACGTGGTGGTGGCGTGAACTTGATTGGTCCTGTGCAGAGCAGGGCAGGGCAGGCGCTATTAATTGAATAATTTTTTTTTTTTTTTTACGTGGTGGTGGCGTGAACTTGATTGGTCCTGTGCAGAGCAGGGCAGGGCTGGTGCTATTACTTGAATAATTTTATTTTTTATTTTTTTTACGTGGTGGTGGCGTGAACTTGATTGGTCCTGTGCAGAGCAGGGCAGGGCTGGTGCTATTACTTGAATAATTTTATTTTTTATTTTTTTTACGTGGTGGTGGCGTGAACTTGATTGGTCCTGTGCAGAGCAGGGCGAGCAGGGCAGGGCTGGCGCTATTACTTCAATAATTTTTTTTTTTTTTTTTTTTTTACGTGGTGGTGGCGTGAACTTCATTGGTCCTGTGCAGAGCAGGGCAGGGCTGGCGCTATTAATTGAATATTTTTTTTTTTTTTTTTTACGTGGTGGTGGCGTGAACTTGATTGGTCCTGTGCAGAGCAGGGCAGGGCTGGCGCTATTACTTGAATAATTTTTTTTTTTACGTGGTGGTGGCGTGAACTGATTGGTCCTGTGCAGAACAGGGCAGGGCTGGCGCTATTAATTGAATAATTTTATTTTTTTATTTTTTTTTACGTGGTGGTGGCGTGAACTTGATTGGTCCTGTGCAGAGCAGGGCAGAGCAGGGTAGGGCTGGCGTTATTACTTGAATAATTTTTTTATTTATTTTTTTTTTACGTGGTGGTGGCGTGAACTTGATTGTTTCTGTGCAGAGCAGGGCAGGGCTGGCGCTATTAATTGAATAATTTTTTTTTTTTTTTACGTGGTGGTGGCGTGAACTTGATTGGTCCTGTGCAGAGCAGGGCAGAGCAGGGCAGGGCTGGCGTTATTACTTGAATATTTTTTTTTTTTTTTTTTTTTTTTACGTGGTGGTGGCGTGAACTTGATTGGTCCTGTGCAGAGCAGGGCAGAGCAGGGCAGGGCAGGTGCTATTACTTGAATAATTTTTTTTTTTTTTTTACGTGGTGGTGGCGGCGTGAACTTGATTGGTCCTGTGCAGAGCAGGGCAGAGCAGGGCAGGGCTGGCGCTATTAATTGAATAATTTTTTTTTTTTTTTTTTACGTGGTGGTGGCGTGAACTTGGTCCTGTGCAGAGCAGGGCAGGGCTGGCGCTATTACTTGAATAATTTATATTTATTTATTTATTTTTTACGTGGTGGTGGCGTGAACTTGATTGGTCCTGTGCAGAGCAGGGCAGGGCTGGCGCTATTACTTGAATAATTTTTATTTATTTATTTATTTTTTACGTGGTGGTGGCGTGAACTTGATTGGTCCTGTGCAGAGCAGGGCAGGGCTGGCGCTATTACTTGAATAATTTATATTTATTTATTTATTTTTTACGTGGTGGTGGCGTGAACTTGATTGGTCCTGTGCAGAGCAGGGCAGGGCTGGCGCTATTACTTGAATAATTTTTATTTATTTATTTATTTTTTACGTGGTGGTGGCGTGAACTTGATTGGTCCTGTGCAGAGCAGGGCAGGGCTGGCGCTATTAATTGAATAATTTTTTTTTTTTTTTTACGTGGTGGTGGCGTGAACTTGATTGGTCCTGTGCAGAGCAGGGCAGGGCTGGCGCTATTACGTGAATAATTTTTATTTTTATTTTTTTTTACGTGGTGGTGGCGTGAACTTGATTGGTCCTGTGCAGAGCACGGCAGGGCTGGCGCTATTAATTGAATAATTTTTTTTTTTTTTACGTGGTGGTGGCGTGAACTTGATTGGTCCTGTGCAGAGCAGGGCAGGGCTGTCGCTATTACTTGAATAATTTTTTTTTTTTTTTTTTTTTTTTACGTGGTGGTGGCGTGAACTTGATTGGTCCTGTGCAGAGCACGGCAGGGCTGGCGCTATTAATTGAATAATTTTTTTTTTTTTACGTGGTGGTGGCGTGAACTTGATTGGTCCTGTGCAGAGCAGGGCAGGGCTGTCGCTATTACTTGAATAATTTTTTTTTTTTTTTTTTTTTTTTTACGTGGTGGTGGCGTGAACTTCATTGGTCCTGTGCAGAGCAGGGCAGGGCTGGCGCTATTACTTAAATAATTTTTTTTTTTACGTGGTGGTGGCGTGAACTTGATTGGTCCTGTGCAGAGCAGGGCAGGGCAGGCGCTATTAATTGAATAATTTTTTTTTTTTTTTTTACGTGGTGGTGGCGTGAACTTGATTGGTCCTGTGTAGAGCTGGGCGAGCAGGGCAGGGCTGGCGCTATACTTGAATAATTTTTTTTTATTTTTTTTTTTTTATGTGGTGGTGGCGTGAACTTGATTGGTCCTGTGCAGAGCAGGGCAGGGCTGGCGCTATTACTTGAATAATTTTTATTTTTTTTTTACGTGGTGGTGGCGTGAACTTGATTGGTCCTGTGCAGAGCAGGGCAGGGATGGCGCTATTACTTGAATAATTTTTTTTTTTTTTTTTTTTTTTACGTGGTGGTGGCGTGAACTTGATTGGTCCTGTGCAGAGCAGGGCAGGGCTGGCGCTATTAATTGAATAATTTTTTTTTTTTTTACGTGGTGGTGGCGTGAACTTGATTGGTCCTGTGCAGAGCAGGGCAGAGCAGGGCAGGGCTGGCGCTATTAATTGAATAATTTTTTTTTTTTTTTTTTTTTTTACTGGTGGTGGTGTGAACTTGATTGGTCCTGTGCAGAGCAGGGCAGGGCTGGCGCTATTGAATATATATATATTTTTTTTTTTACGTGGTGGTGGCGTGAACTTGATTGGTCCTGTGCAGAGCAGGGCAGGGCTGGTGCTATTACTTGAATATTTTTTTTTTTTTTTTTTTTTTTTTTACGTGGTGGTGGCGTGAACTTGATTAGTCCTGTGCAGAGCAGGGCAGAGCAGGGCAGGGCTGGCGCTATTGATTGAATAATTTTTTTTTTTTTTTTTTTTACGTGGTGGTGGCGTGAACTTGATTGGTCCTGTGCAGAGCAGGGCAGGGCTGGCGCTATTACTTGAATAATTTTTATTTATTTATTTATTTTTTACGTGGTGGTGGCGTGAACTTGATTGGTCCTGTGCAGAGCAGGGCAGGGCTGGCGCTATTAATTGAATAATTTTTTTTTTTTTTTTACGTGGTGGTGGCGTGAACTTGATTGGTCCTGTGCAGAGCAGGGCAGGGCTGGCGCTATTACGTGAATAATTTTTATTTTTATTTTTTTTTACGTGGTGGTGGCGTGAACTTGATTGGTCCTGTGCAGAGCAGGGCAGGGCTGGTGCTATTACTTGAATAATTTTATTTATTTTTTTTTTTTTACGTGGTGGTGGCGTGAACTTCATTGGTCCTGTGCAGAGCAGGGCAGGGATGGCGCTATTAATTGAATATTTTTTTTTTTTTTTTTTTTTTTTACGTGGTGGTGGCGTGAACTTGATTGGTCCTGTGCAGAGCAGGGCAGGGCTGGCGCTATTGAATATATATATATTTTTTTTTTACGTGGTGGTGGCGTGAACTTGATTGGTCCTGTGCAGAGCAGGGCAGGGCTGGTGCTATTACTTGAATATTTTTTTTTTTTTTTTTTTTTTTTTTTACGTGGTGGTGGCGTGAACTTGATTGGTCCTGTGCAGAGCAGGGCGAGGAGGGCAGGGCTGGCGTTATTACTTCAATAATTTTTTTTTTTTTTTTTACGTGGTGGTGGCGTGAACTTGATTAGTCCTGTGCAGAGCAGGGCAGAGCAGGGCAGGGCTGGCGCTATTAATTGAATAATTTTTTTTTTTTTTTTTTTTACGTGGTGGTGGCGTGAACTTGATTGGTCCTGTGCAGAGCAGGGCAGGGCTGGCGCTATTACTTGAATAATTTTTATTTATTTATTTATTTTTTACGTGGTTGTGGCGTGAACTTGATTGGTCCTGTGCAGAGCAGGGCAGGGCTGGCGCTATTAATTGAATAATTTTTTTTTTTTTTTACGTGGTGGTGGCGTGAACTTGATTGGTCCTGTGCAGAGCAGGGCAGGGCTGGCGCTATTACGTGAATAATTTTTATTTTTATTTTTTTTTACGTGGTGGTGGCGTGAACTTCATTGGTCCTGTGCAGAGCAGGGCAGGGCTGGCGCTATTGCTTAAATAATTTTTTTTTTTACGTGGTGGTGGCGTGAACTTGATTGGTCCTGTGCAGAGCAGGGCAGGGCAGGCGCTATTAATTGAATAATTTTTTTTTTTTTTTTACGTGGTGGTGGCGTGAACTTGATTGGTCCTGTGCAGAGCAGGGCAGGGCTGGTGCTATTACTTGAATAATTTTATTTTTTATTTTTTTTACGTGGTGGTGGCGTGAACTTGATTGGTCCTGTGTAGAGCAGGGCGAGCAGGGCAGGGCTGGCGCTATACTTGAATAATTTTTTTTTATTTTTTTTTTTTTTACGTGGTGGTGGCGTGAACTTGATTGGTCCTGTGCAGAGCAGGGCAGGGCTGGCGCTATTACTTGAATAATTTTTATTTTTTTTTTACGTGGTGGTGGCGTGAACTTGATTGGTCCTGTGCAGAGCAGGGCAGGGATGGCGCTATTACTTGAATAATTTTTTTTTTTTTTTTTTTTTTACGTGGTGGTGGCGTGAACTTGATTGGTCCTGTGCAGAGCAGGGCAGGGCTGGCGCTATTACTTGAATAATTTTTTTTTTTTTTTTACGTGGTGGTGGCGTGAACTTGATTGGTCCTGTGCAGAGCAGGGCAGGGATGGCGCTATTACTTGAATAATTTTTTTTTTTTTTACGTGGTGGTGGCGTGAACTTGATTGGTCCTGTGCAGAGCAGGGCAGGGCTGGCGCTATTAATTGAATATTTTTTTTTTTTTTTTTACGTGGTGGTGGCGTGAACTTGATTGGTCCTGTGCAGAGCAGGGCAGGGCTGGCGCTATTACTTGAATAATTTTTTTTTTTTTTTTTTTTTTACGTGGTGGTGGCGTGAACTTGGTCCTGTGCAGAGCAGGGCAGGGCTGGCGCTATTACTTGAATATTTTTTTTTTTTTTTTTTTTTAACGTGGTGGTGGCGTGAACTTGATTGGTCCTGTGCAGAGCAGGGCAGGGCTGGCGCTATTACTTGAATAATTTTTTTTTTTTTTTTTTTACGTGGTGGTGGCGTGAACTTGATTGGTCCTGTGCAGAGCAGGGCAGGGCTGGCGCTATTAATTGAATAATTTTTTTTTTTTTTTACGTGGTGGTGGCGTGAACTTGATTGGTCCTGTGCAGAGCAGGGCAGAGCAGGGCAGGGCTGGCGCTATTAATTGAATAATTTTTTTTTTTTTTTTTTTTTTTACTGGTGGTGGTGTGAACTTGATTGGTCCTGTGCAGAGCAGGGCAGGGCTGGCGCTATTGAATATATATATATTTTTTTTTTTACGTGGTGGTGGCGTGAACTTGGTCCTGTGCAGAGCAGGGCAGGGCTGGCGCTATTAGTTGAATAATTTTTTTTTTTTTTTTTTTTTACGTGGTGGTGGTGTGAACTTGATTGGTCCTGTTCAGAGCAGGGCAGGGCTGGCGCTATTAATTGAATAATGTTTTTTTTTTTTTTTTTTTACGTGGTGGTGGCGTGAACTTGATTGGTCCTGTGCAGAGCAGGGCAGGGCTGGCGCTATTAATTGAATAATTATTTTTTTTTTTTACGTGGTGGTGGCGTGAACTTGATTGGTCCTGTTCAGAGTAGGGCAGGGCTGGCGCTATTACTTGAATAATTTTTTTTTTTTTCTTTTTTACGTGGTGGTGGCGTGAACTTGATTGGTCCTGTGCAGAGCATGGCAGGGCTGGCGCTATTACTTGAATAATTTTTTCTTTTTTTTTTTTTTTTACGTGGTGGTGGCGTGAACTTGATTGGTCCTGTGCAGAGCAAGGCAGGGCTGGCGCTATTAATTGAATAATTATTTATTTATTTATTTTTTTTTACGTGGTGGTGGCGTGAACTTGATTGGTCCTGTGCAGAGCAGGGCAGAGCAGGGCAGGGCTGGCGCTATTAATTGAATAATTTTTTTTTTTTTTTTTTTTACTGGTGGTGGTGTGAACTTGATTGGTCCTGTGAAGAGCAGGGCAGGGCTGGCGCTATTGAATATATATATATTTTTTTTTTACGTGGTGGTGGCGTGAACTTGGTCCTGTGTAGAGCAGGGCACGGCTGGCGCTATTAGTTGAATAATTTTTTTTTTTTTTTTTTTTTACGTGGTGGTGGCGTGAACTTGATTGGTCCTGTGCAGAGCAGGGCAGGGCTGGCGCTATTACTTGAATAATTTTTTTTTTTTTTTTTTTTTACGTGGTGGTGGCGTGAACTTGATTGGTCCTGTGCAGAGCATGGCAGGGCTGGCGCTATTACTTGAATAATTTTTTTTTTTTTTTTTTTTTTTTTTACGTGGTGGTGGCGTGAACTTGATTGGTCCTTTTCAGAGCATGGCAGGGCTGGCGCTATTACTTGAATAATTTTTTTTTTTTTTCTTTTTTACGTGGTGGTGGCGTGAACTTGATTGGTCCTGTGCAGAGCATGGCAGGGCTGGCGCTATTACTTGAATAATTTTTTTTTTTTTTTTTTTTTTTTTTACGTGGTGGTGGCGTGAACTTGATTGGTCCTGTGCAGAGCAAGGCAGGGCTGGCGCTATTAATTGAATAATTATTTATTTATTTTTTTTTTTTTACGTGGTGGTGGCGTGAACTTGATTGGTCCTGTGCAGAGCAGGGCAGGGCTGGCGCTATTACTTGAATAATTTTTTTTTTTTTTTTTTTACGTGGTGGTGGCGTGAACTTGATTGGTCCTGTGCAGAGCAGGGCAGGGCTGGCGCTATTACTTGAATAATTTTTTTTTTTTTTTTTTACGTGGTGGTGGCGTGAACTTGATTGGTCCTGTGCAGAGCAAGGCAGGGCTGGCGCTATTAATTGAATAATTATTTATTTTTTTATTTTTTTTTACGTGGTGGTGGCGTGAACTTGATTGGTCCTGTGCAGAGCAGGGCAGGGCTGGCGCTATTACTTGAATAATTTTTTTTTTTTTTTTTTTTACGTGGTGGTGGCGTGAACTTGATTGGTCCTGTGCAGAGCAGGGCAGGGCTGGCGCTATTACTTGAATAATTTTTTTTTTTTTTTTTTTTTTTTTACGTGGTGGTGGCGTGAACTTGATTGGTCCTGTGCAGAGCAAGGCAGGGCTGGCGCTATTAATTGAATAATTATTTATTTATTTTTTTTTTTTTACGTGGTGGTGGCGTGAACTTGATTGGTCCTGTGCAGAGCAGGGCAGGGCTGGCGCTATTACTTGAATAATTTTTTTTTTTTTTTTTTTTTACGTGGTGGTGGCGTGAACTTGATTGGTCCTGTTCAGAGCAGGGCAGGGCTGGCGCTATTAATTGAATAATGTTTTTTTTTTTACGTGGTGGTGGCGTGAACTTGATTGGTCCTGTGTAGAGCAAGGCAGGGCTGGCGCTATTAATTGAATAATTATTTATTTATTTATTTTTTTTTACGTGGTGGTGGCGTGAACTTGATTGGTCCTGTGCAGAGCAGGGCAGGGCTGGCGCTATTACTTGAATAATTTTTTTTTTTTTTTTTTTACGTGGTGGTGGCGTGAACTTGATTGGTCCTGTGCAGAGCAGGGCAGGGCTGGCGCTATTACTTGAATAATTTTTTTTTTTTTTTTTTTTTTTTTTACGTGGTGGTGGCGTGAACTTGATTGGTCCTGTGCAGAGCAAGGCAGGGCTGGCGCTATTAATTGAATAATTATTTATTTTATTTTTTTTTTTTACGTGGTGGTGGCGTGAACTTGATTGGTCCTGTGCAGAGCAGGGCAGGGCTGGCGCTATTACTTGAATAATTTTTTTTTTTTTTTTTTACGTGGTGGTGGCGTGAACTTGGTCCTGTGCAGAGCAGGGCAGGGCTGGCGCTATTAGTTGAATAATTTATTTATTTTTTTTTTTTTACGTGGTGGTGGCGTGAACTTGATTGGTCCTGTTCAGAGCAGGGCAGGGCTGGCGCTATTAATTGAATAATGTTTTTTTTTTTTTTTTTTTTACGTGGTGGTGGCGTGAACTTGATTGGTCCTGTGCAGAGCAGGGCAGGGCTGGCGCTATTAATTGAATAATTTTTTTTTTTTTTTACGTGGTGGTGGCGTGAACTTGATTGGTCCTGTTCAGAGTAGGGCAGGGCTGGCGCTATTACTTGAATAATTTTTTTTTTTTTTCTTTTTTACGTGGTGGTGGCGTGAACTTGATTGGTCCTGTGCAGAGCATGGCAGGGCTGGCGCTATTACTTGAATAATTTTTTTTTTTTTTTTTTTTTTTTTTACGTGGTGGTGGCGTGAACTTGATTGGTCCTGTGTAGAGCAAGGCAGGGCTGGCGCTATTAATTGAATAATTATTTATTTATTTATTTTTTTTTACGTGGTGGTGGCGTGAACTTGATTGGTCCTGTGCAGAGCAGGGCAGGGCTGGCGCTATTACTTGAATAATTTTTTTTTTTTTTTTTTTACGTGGTGGTGGCGTGAACTTGATTGGTCCTGTGCAGAGCAGGGCAGGGCTGGCGCTATTACTTGAATAATTT